>NW_006921784.1:2294249-2296991 GCF_000298275.1 Orycteropus afer afer
AAATGCTTTAACCACTGCACTACCAAAAAAATAAAACCCACTGCCATTGAGTTGGTTCTGACTCACAGCAACCCCCAATGGGTTTCCAAAGCTGTAAATCTTTGCAGAAGTAGATTGCCTCATCCTGCAAAGCAGCTGGTGTGTTAGACCTGCTGACCTTATGGTTAGCAACCAAATGCCAGAACTCCTTACCTATGAGTGAGCTAGCTCCCTCTGAGACTCACTTTCTTCATCTGTAAAATGGAGTGAAATGATTGCCATTGGGTTAGTGTGGTGATTACAATGAAGACTAGCACTGTGCCTGGTCCACCACCATTCATACTGGTTGGGTCTGGTTTTTGAAGGGAAGAAGAAATGAGATGTTCTGAAGGCACGCAGTCTGGTAAGGAAGACAAAACCTCACATTGTGACCAATGGGAAGGGGTTGAGGATCGGGGAGATTCTCAAAGAAAGCCAGCTGGGTGCTGCTGTGGGACCTCTCTGAATACATGGCTTCAGATGGGGGTACATGGCAAACCAGGCTGACTTTCTCCAAGATATCAGATTTACCTCATCAGAACCAGCGACCTGTGGAGGGGAGAAAAGCTTCTGGTTAGTAGCCTTGCACTCTACCTGGGGTTCACATGTGCTGTCTCATGTCATATTATATGCTGACAGCGGTGTAATTTTCTTCTCTGCTAGGCATCTGTTGGTTTTGTCTGTCCTGCTTCCAATACTTTGTTCTCTGTTAGTTGTTGCTGTTGTATGTCATTGAGCTGATGCCACTCATAGCAACCCTATGTGACAGGGTAGAACTACCCTGTAAGGTTTTCTTGCTGTCATCTTTGTGGGAGCAGACCACGAGATCTTTCTCTCAGGGAACCACCAGCTGGGTTCAGACCTTTAGGTTAATAGCTGAGTGCTTGACTCTCTGTGCTACTATGGCTCCTTTTTTTTTTTTTTCCCCCTCCCTACTATACTCTCTCTCTCTCACTGCGTGGAGTTGGATCAGACTCAGCGACCCCTCCTTTGATTTCCGATGTGGTATCACTATGGAAGTATATTGCCCAATCTTCTTTCCAAGTAGTGGCTGGTGGGTTTGAACTGCCAGCCTTCTGGTTAGCAGTCAAATGCCTTAGATGTTACACCACCAGAGCGCCTTCCAAATCAAAAGCCTATGTACTTCTAGTGGGGCTACCCTGTGCCTGGTGTGGGAGAGCAAGAGTCTGGCCATGAGTTAGGCTTTACCAAACACTGGATTCCACTTCTCTGGTCTCAGTGACTGGCTTAGGGATGGGCATGTGGTATAAGCTAGTAATGATACTCTATTGACACAGTCGCTGCAATGATGGGCTCAGGTATAGCAAGAATTGTGAGGTTGGCACAGGACCAGGAAGTGTTTCATTCTGTTGTACGTAGGGTTGCTATAAGTCAGAGCCAGCTCGATGGCACCTGACAACAGGAAAGAGGACTTCCTCTGGGACGACTGGGAAAGGGATGCTCTTCATCATGGCAATTGCTAAAGTAGGAGGAGATAGCCTTGGCACTGCTGGCACCCTCTTTGTTACCAAGACAACAAAGTCAACGCAGAGAAATCAGATTGAAAATGGAGAGAGTCCCGAGACTCTTTTGAGAACCTAGATCCAGCCATGCCTGCACCTCATCCTTGACCTTTACATTTCTATGAGCTAATACATTCTCTGTCTCTCAAGCTGTTGAGTTCAATCTGTCCCTCAAGACTGAAAAGTTCCGATGCGTCCCATTTTGATATTGCAAATACAGAGATGTTAGGAATGTATGCTTCTTCAAGGTCAAGTAAGTATTGTGGTGGAGGAACCATCATCACCGTAGAGCTTTCTGACCCCATACTCTCAACCACTTGGCAATTATACCATTGCCATCTGCTTGGAAGAGACACTGGATTTGTTGTTGTTGGTAAGATTTAAGATGGAGGAAGCAATTGGTCAATTGGAAGAGAATGACTGGTTGTAGTTGCCGTTACAGATTAAATTGTGCCCTGTCAAGAGATATATTGAATTCTTAACCTTTTTACCTATGAACATGCTCTTGTTTGTAAATAAGGTCTTTCTTAGAAGATATTATCATTTTAGTCAAGGAGGTTATTCAAGAGTATGGTGGGTCCTAATCCTTTCTGAGTGGTGTTTTATAAAAGGAGAGGAGAGACAGAGAGACAAATTCACACACAGGAAAGACAGATCCTTAGTGAAGACGCATCTGAAAGCCAAGGAATGTCAAGTAATGCCCAGGGATACCAGAAGCTGAAGGACACCAGGAAGGACCTTCCCCTAGAGCAGACAGAGAGAGCACCCTGCTGATGTCCTGGGTCTTGACATCTAACCTTCAGAACTGAGAGACAATAAATGTCCCTTCTTCAGAGCCACCCACTTTGTGGTGTTTTGTTATGACAGCCCTAAGAAACTAAGACAGTTGCTGCTTTTGACTCGTTCAGAGCCCTCTGGCTTTGGAGATGATGTCACTAATTGTGGAATGAGATCTGCTGTCAACTGAAATTTCACTTGGGCAATTAAATCTTCCTGGGTTTCTTTAGAATACGTTTTAAGCTGCCTCTCCCACACCTCTAAGGGCTGTCTGGACATGGAGTTGTAAAAAATGTATTTCTTTTTGTGTGTGTGTTTTTAATACTGCTTTGTTTTGAAATCATTTTAAGATTCACAAGAAATTGCTAAAATAATATTAAAAAGTTCTCACGTGCTCTTCACCCAAATTCCCCTAATATTAATA
>NW_006921784.1:2297287-2302019 GCF_000298275.1 Orycteropus afer afer
ATATATATATATATACAGTAAAATTATCCAATCATGCTTGGTAAAGTGGTAGGTTGATGAAAAAGGGGAAGGCCCTCAATGAGATGGATTGACACAGTGGCTGCAACGATGGGCTCAGGTATAGCAAGGATCAGGAACTTGGCATAGGACCAAGCAGTCATTCTGTTGTACACAGACGGCTATGACTTGGAACCGACTCAATGGCACCTAACAACAACAACATCTCCTTTGTCCTACCCCTTGTCACAGCCTACCCACCCCTAACCACTGGTCTGCTCACCATCACCATATTGTGATGCATAGTATATAAACGGATCATACAGTATATGACCTTTTGAGATGGGTTCTTTTCACCTGACACAATGCCCTTGAGATCTATCCAGGTGTTGTTGCATGGGACATTGGCTTGTTATTTTTTATTGTTGAGTAGTATTCCATTGTATGGCTGCACTACCATTTCTTTAACCATTCACTCATTGAAAGAAATTTGGGTTCTTTCCAATTTGAGGCTATTACTAATAAAGCTGCTATGAATAGTAGTATACAAATTTCTGTGTGAACTTAAGTTTTCATTTCTCAGAGAATGCTGGTTTGTATATAAGGATATGTTTAATTTTGTAAGAAAATGCTGAACTGTTTTCCAGAATAGCCATACCACTTCCTGTTCCCACTCACAATGTGGGGCTCAAGAACTTGCTCTCACCCATTTTCTCATGATGAGTGTTACTGAGTTTGGAGATGGTCCCCAGAACACAGGACACACACATTCTACCACTTTAGTGAAATACCCAAGAACCAGCATGAAAGAATATTTAAAAATTGCCTTCTGATTATAAACTCAATGCCTGCACATGGTAAAAATATTCAGACAACCCAATTACCAAAGTGCTCATCAACAGATGAATGGATAAACAAAATGTGGTATATAGATATTTATTATAACCCACTGGAATCAAATCAATTCCAACTCATAACGACTCCCATTGGGTTTCTAAGGTGGCAGATCTTTAGATTGCCTCATCTTCCTTCTGTAGAGAAGCTAGTGGGTTAGAACCACTGAACTTCTTGTTAGCAGTCAAATGCTTTAGGCACTGTATCACCTGATCTCTCTCTCTCTCTCTCTCTCTCTCTCTCTCTCTATATATATATATATATATATATATGATGGAATATTACTCACCCATAAACAAAGCAGTGCATGCCACAACATGGATGAACCTTGAAAGCATGATGCTGAGTGAAATAAGTCAGTCACAAAGGGCAAATACTATATGATCTCATTATATATGAAATAATCAAATATAGAGAAATTACTGATACTGGTCATCAGGGGTGGGAAATTGGGGGAAAGGGGAGTTTGTTTAGGGCACCTTTAGCTTATGTTAATGATTAAATGATTTGGAAAAGGATAGCGAGAATGGTTGCACAATTAGAAGAATGCAGTCAATGTCACTGACTAGGATACTTAGAAAATAGGGAGATGACATACTTTTTGTTGTCAGTATGTTCCATCACCATTAAAAAAAAAAAAAAAAAATTAGGAAAATCCAGCAAAGTGTTAAGAAGAAATACAAATCTTCCACAACCTAATATCTGGGACAAAACTACTACTGACAATTTAGTGTTGCACTCAGGTTTAATTCCTTTTTCCTTTTTTTTTTTTCTCCCAATTATAACAGAATTTTTTTTTTGTTTTAATTATTAAAATTGTGGTGAATAAGACTTGTTTCTTGTTATCTCCCTAAAATATCCAACTTGCCATCCACCTTTCTCTGTTGTTTTGTTATTGTTGTTTACCATTGAGTCGGACCCGACTCATAGCAACCCCTCCTTGGGTTTCCGAGGCAGTATCACTACGGAAGTAGGATTGCCCAACCTTCCTTCCGAGGAGTGGCTGGTGGGTTTGAACCGCCAGCCTTCTGGTTAGCAGTCAAGTGCCTTAGCCACTATGCTACCAGAGCTCCCCCACCTTTCTCTAGTGGGTGATAATTGTTTCATTCCTTTAATAAGAAGAGAACATGAAACAAAACAAAAACTTGGAGGGGAAATATGTCCTAGCCTTTGACTGCTTCCCCTCTCTTATCAGCCTGCTCTTTAGTGATCAGGAGGTCCCTTTTACAGCACTCAGAAATAGCCGTGTTTCTCCACTATTCCTGTCACGGGCCTCAAGGTTGTATGGTCCATTCTTATCAGCAGAAGGCACCTGGTGCATTGTGGGAGAGCCGGCTGGGTGGGAGCCCTTTCCAGAGAGGTTTCCTCTGATTGGGCCCCAGGCCAGCTGCCCTGCTGACCTGGAGTTGGTATTTGCTTCTCCTTCCAGCGTCCCTCTCTGCCACGTCCTCTCCATTAAAGGAGGCTCTGGGCTGAAGAGAAAAGGCTCAGCCCTGCACTGAGCCTGCACAGAGAAAACCCTCTGAGACTGTTCCTCAGAGCCCCACAGAAGGCCCTTCTCTGGGAGGCCTTTGTAAGAAAGTTAAAGTCATTCACTGAGAGGAGAGTGGGCTCTGAGGGGAAATGAGAATGTGCATATATGGACCAGGACCAGAAGTGTGGGCTTCAGCTCTGGGACTATGTGATGTTGACATTCTCCTCACAAGAACCCCGGCATTCTTAGGATTACAGATTTTATTATTGTTTTCCCCATGGTTGGGGAATTTGGTTGAAGTTCATGGGGATAACTCTAACCTGTTAGTGTTTTTGCAATTTCCAAAAACTTGGGAAGAGTCATGGTCATATTTCGTGCTTACCCTGCCCCTCAGCAGTACTTGCTGTTCTTTTTCCTAGTTTATAGATGGTGAGGAGTTCCTGGGTGGCACAAATTGTTACACACTTGGCTCTTAACCAAAAGGTCGGCAATTCGAATCCACTCAATGGTGCCCTGGAAGGAAGGCCTGGAGGTACTTCTAAAAAGTCACAGCCCTTAATCTTTGTATCTACTCTGACACACATTGGGTCACTATGAGGAAGACTTGACTTGATGGCAACTGTGTTCTTTTTTTTTTTTTTTCTTTTTTTACTAATAGATGAGAAAACTGAGGGCCAAAGAGGTGAGATAAGTAGTTCAAGTTCACACAGCCACGAAGTGGCAGAGTGGTGTGTCTGACTCTGACTTCCTGCTATTTCCAGCACCTCCTGGACCTTAGTTTCTCCATCTGGGCAAAAAGGGGTTCCTTTTAGTTTGAACTTTTGATGACCCTGGAACTTTTGTTTTAGGAACAAGTGTTCTCAAAATTCAGCTTCAAAGGGGCTGATTCCTGGAACTGTGAATATGAACAGAGTGAAGAGTGAATTTGATAAAATTGAAGAGATCAGACCAGACCCCTAGTCAATCCATGCTGGAGGTGGGAGGTAGGGGTGATAGCACTTGTTGGAAAGTTCTGGAAACCAAGCAGGAGAGAAGAGGAAAAGTGGGATACCAAAGCAATGTGTCTAGAATCACATCCTTGCTTTGAGGAAAAAAAAATCACAATTAGTGTGAAGAATCCTAAGAGAATGGAAATTGGAAACAAAAATCAGTAGGAATATCCATTCTAAGAACAGAAGAACTAGATGGTGCCCAGCTATAGTTACCAATTGTTCTAATCAGGGCCATAGTAGATGGTCCCTGGTAGAAAGGGAGAAAAATGTGGCCCCAAACCTGAAATTACTATAAATAAATAAGTAAATAAATAATAGAAACAACAACAAGTAAAATCCAGACCTCTTGTACCAATTGAAGTCGGAAGATTCCCCAGGACTATTGCCCTTAGAAACTCTTCAAACCTTGAGCAAACACTACTAAGGTAGCCTTATAGGTAAATAACAAACTGGCTTAAAAAAAATAATATTATCCATAAGTACTGTGCTCCTTGAAAAATGTTTTGATCAAATATTCTATAGAAGAATTCTGATCAAAAGGGGGAAAATGCAGAAGAGAATTTCAAATTTCCACAGACTTCAGGCTGTCTGGGGCCCTGGAGGCTGGATGAATCTCTGAAACTATTGACCTGAGATAATCTTTAAATGTTAAAACAAAAATATCCCCTGAAGTTTTAAAACCAAACAATAGTTCAGCTCAACTAGTTACAGAAAAAGGTCTGCCTTGAGCATTATGGTCTTTTAAGAACTATCTATATGGAGCTCTGGTGGAATAATACCTAAGGTATTTGACTGCTGACCAGATATTGGGAGTTCAAACCTGTCCGCCATTCCACAGAAGGAAGACTGGGCAATCTATTTCCATGAAGATTTACCATCTTGGAAACCCAATGAAGGTCACTATGAGTCAGAATCTACTTGAAGGCAGGGAGTTTGTTTTGGTTTCATATGGG
Organism: Orycteropus afer afer; assembly: GCF_000298275.1. Taxonomy (NCBI): domain Eukaryota; kingdom Metazoa; phylum Chordata; class Mammalia; order Tubulidentata; family Orycteropodidae; genus Orycteropus; species Orycteropus afer. The sequence goes on from NW_006921784.1 coordinate 2,301,598, forward strand.
ATCACTGCTATTCATAAGGTTTTCATTGGCCAATTGTTTGAGAAGTGGATGACCTCTTCCTTCTTCCCAGTCTGTCTTAGTCTAGGAGCTCCACTGAAACTTGTCCACCATGGGTGACCCTCCTGGTATTTGAAACACCAGTGGCATAGCCTCCAGCCTCACAGCAACATGTGAGCCACCACAGTATGACAGACTGACAGATGAGTGGTGGATTGAAATTGTCAAACATTTCATATTACTTGTTTCCACAATCAATACCAAAGGAAGCAGCAGTCAAGAAATCAGACAATGTATTGCACTTGGCAAATCTGCTGCAAAAGACCTCTTTAAAGTGCTGAAGAGCAAAGATGTCTCTTTGAAGACTAAGGTGCGCCTAATCCAAGCCATGGTATTTTCAATTTGCCTCATATGCATGTGAAAGC
>NW_006921784.1:2302439-2303810 GCF_000298275.1 Orycteropus afer afer
GGAAGACCCTCAATGAGATGGATTGATACAGTGGCTGCAACCATGGGCTCAGGTATAGCAAGGATTGTGAGGCTGGCTCAGGACTGGGCAGTGTTTCATTCTGTTGTACCTAGGATTACTGTGAGTTGGAGCCGACTCGACAGCATATAACAACAACGTATGGGATCAAGTTGAGAACACAACTGAAAATTAGATAGGAACCTTAGAAGGTTATGTTATGTTAACAGGGGCAGAACAACTCAGAAAAGGAGGGTGAGAACAGTTATACAACTCAAAGAATATAATCAGTGTCACTAAATTGTACATGTAGAACTTGTTGAACTGGTGTATGTTTTGCTGTGTATATTCTCAAAAACAACAGCAAAATAAATACAATTTAGGGGAGAAATCACATACATGTGACCAAATAGTCAACAATTACTTTAAAACAAAGATGAGAATGTAAGGGGACAGAGAAACTAGATTAATGGAAACAGAACAACCAGAAGGGAAATAATGAGAATACTCATGTTTTGTGAAGAATGCAGCCAGTGTCACTGAACAATTTGTGTAGAAATTGTCAAATGGGAACCTAAAATACTATTTTTAAAAAAATGAGCAAGAAGCTTAATGCTGTGTAAAATTGTTGAAGATGAATCTAAACTGCTGTATAAAATATTATTTAAAAAAAAATCAGAGAGACGCCTACTGTTTAAGAAGACTATATTCATTTGGCCACAATGTATTCTAAGCATCACCATGCATGTGTGCATTTCCAGGTGAGGTTCATGGTTTGCATACATGGTACCATGCTCAAGTGTCTCATTATATCTTGACTTATCCCCACCCCAACTGGATTCTTTCTCCATATCAATAAATGACTATCTGCATGGTTGTGGTTGCAGAATATTCCAATATTTGAATACACTGTAGTTTGTTTAACTAGTGCCCTATTGATGGCTCTTTTAAGTAGTTTCCAAATGTTTGCTATTGTGATCAATCTGAAATTGTTTAAATTGAAACGAGCTCTAGATGAAAGAGTTATATAGACAGATATAGACAACGGCACAGATATAAATATGGACAGAGGAGGAATGTGTGTGTTGGACTGTAGCATTGGTAAAGGAATGAATAAATCAGTCTTAGAACAAGTACAACCAAAGTGTTCCTTAGAAAAGAGGATGGCCAGGCTTTTTTTTTTTTTTTTTTCATTAGTAAAATATTGTTTTATTGTTGTAGCTCTTTTTTGTTTTTTGACAATGGATGTTTCTGAAATTTATGTGTGAACTTATGTTAGTGGGTCATATCACTTTTTTTAAATTGTGATTTGGGTGAAAATTTACAGAGCAAATTCACTTTCCATACAGCAGTTCACATACACTTTGTCTCATG
>NW_006921784.1:2304231-2310111 GCF_000298275.1 Orycteropus afer afer
ATAGATCTCCCTCTGAGTGGCTGACAGTGGTAGCCAGGCACCATCTAGTTCTTCTGGTCTCATTGTTGTATAGGCTGTGGATCGCATGGTGTACCAGTCACTAGAATTAATTCTTTCCATGAATCTTTGGTTTTCTTCATTCTTCTTTGCTCTGGATGAAGAGAGATGCATCGTTGCATCTAGAAGGCTGCTTACAAGCTTTTAAGATCCCAGTCGCTACTTGTCAAAGTAGAAGGTGGAACAATGTTTTATGTAGTATGTTATGCCAACTGAGCTTGATGTCCCCGGTGACCATGGTCCCAAGTCCACAGGTTCAACTACTCGGTCACTCTGGGTAGCTGGCTGTGACCAAGAAGTGATTACAACTTTGTTCCTTGTCAGCTCCACTATAGACCTTGGAATTGAGATCATACAAACACACTTATAGGACCTTTGTGTGCCAACCCTATACGTACGTGGTCATTGGTACACTCCCTGCATCATAGACATACCTAATAGTTCAGCCTGTCCACCCATCTATCTACCCATATACCCATGTTTGGGATGGCAAGACTTTGACTCACTTACTTTAGACATGAGTCATCAGTAAAGACCAAGGGTTGGAAAAGAACATCATGTTTGGTAAAATAGAGGGTCGGCGAAATAAGGGAAACCCTCAATGAGAAGATAAGTTTACATGATAGCCACAGTAATGCACTCAAACACATCAATGATCATGAAGATGGCACAAGACTGGACATCATTTCATTCTCTTATCCATATGTTCACCATGAGTTTGAGCTGATTTGATGGCAACCAACGACAACAACTCATCTGTCAGTTTGTCACGCTGTGGTGGCTTACATGTTGCTGTGATGCTGGAAGCTATGCCACCAGTTTTTCCAATATCAGCAGGATCACCCATGGTGGATGGGTTTCAGCAAGGTTTCCAGATGAAGACAGATGAGGAAAAAAGGGCTGGTGACCTACTTCTGAAAATATTGCCCAGTGAAGACCTTAAGAATAGTAGCAGAACATTAGGCAGTTTTTCAAACAGAACAAGAGGATATTGAGTAGTTTAAAATCATAAAAATATGTGTGTCAGGGTTGTATCTTTTCACTGTACTTATTAAATCTGTATGTTAACCAAATAATCCAAGAATCAGAGTATATGAAGATGAACACCACATCAGTATGGGAGAAAGACTCATTAACAACCTGTGATATGTGGATGATACTACCTTGCTTGCTGAAAGTGAAAAGATCTTGAAGCACTTACTGATGAAGATCAAAGAGTATAGCCTTTAGTATGGATTATACCTCAACATAAAAAAAGAAAAGAAAAGAAAAGAAATCCGTACAAATGGACCTATAAGCAACAGCATGATAAATCTCCAAAAGACTGAAGTGGTCAAGGATTTCACTTTACTTGGATCCACAATCAATGTCCATGGCAGCAGCAGTCAAGAAATCAAGTGAGATATTGCATTGGGCAAATCTACTGCAAAAGACCTCTTTAAAGTGTTGAAAGGCAACGATGTCACTTTGAAGACTAAGGTGTACCTAACCCATGACATTTTCAATCATCTCTTATGTATGTGAAAGCTAGACAATGAATAAGGAAGATTGAAGAAGAATTGATGCATTTAAATTATGATGTTGGTGAAGAATATGGACTTCCAAAAGAATGAACAGATCTGTCTTGGGAGAAGTACAGCTGGAATGCTTCTTAGAAGTGGGGATGGTGAGACTTTGTCTCACATAATAGCCATGTTATCAGGAAGGACCAGTTCTTGGAGAAGGGTGTCATGCTTGGTAAAATAGAGGGTCAGTGGGAAAGAAGAAGACCTTTAAAGAGATGGATTGGCACAGTAGCTCCAACAATGAGCTCAAACAGAGCAATGACTGTGAGGATGGCACAGGATTGGGCATCATTCTGTTCTATTGTACATAGGGTCATTGTGAGTCCAGGAGGATTTGATGGCAATTAGCAACAACAATGGAGATAAAGACATTGATGATTATATAGGTAGATAGACAGACAGACAGATAGATGATAGATGATAGACGGATGGATATAGACAAACAGTCATAAATACAGGTATCTCACTCACTCACTCACTGCTGCGGAGTCAGACCCAACTCATAGCGACTCCTCCTTGGGTTTCTGAGGCGGTATCACTACGGAAGTAGATTACCCAACCTTCCTTCTGAGGAATGGCTATTGGGTTTGCACCACCAGCCTTCTGGTTAGCAGTCAAATGCCTTAGGCACTACGCCACCAGAGCTCCTAGGTATAGGTGTAGATGCAGATATGCAGAGAGAATTTTAACTACTACCATCATAGTTCATCTTACAGTGAGAACTGGCTTTTGGATGTAACTATCTTGAGATGGATGGTAGACCTGCAAGAGTAAATTTTTTTGTGTGCGTGTAGCAACCAGGACCAGATAGTAGACACACAGTAGGTTCTCAATAATCACTACTTCCCCTCTTTTCTCATTCCAGCCTCACTTAAGAGATAGCAATGAAGCAGATCTCATTGAATAATTTGTTCAAAAATTCACACGGGGGAACTTCCCATCTACCACATGCCAGATTCTACACAAGGCATTTGGGATCCAGCCGCAGAAAAGGCATGTATCTTGCTTCCTTATGGTCTTGCAGGCAGTGGAGGAAACACCAGATGAGCAGTGCAATAGGGTTTAGTGGTTGTGTGAAGTGCTCACACATAGGTAGAGGCATGGACCAGGTCAGGAGTGATCAATGTTTGGAGTAGTTTCGGTGGTTAGGTGGCGATGGTCAGTGGACACTTTACGTCACAGGTACATCAAAGCTGAGTTCGAGGGATGATAGGAAACTTCACATGAGAAGGGCACTTCAGAGAGATGGATCTGTTGTTAGCTTCTGGTAATGTGTGGTGACCTCATGTACAATTGAAGGAAACACTAACTGGCCCTGCACTATCTCCAGGGTTGGTTGAGGATTGGACCATTGTGATACACAGGGTTCTCACTGGCTGATTTTTCTGAACTAGATCATCAGGCCTTTCCTCCTAGTCCATCTTTGCCTGAAAACTCAGGTGAAACTTGTTTGACATCAGAGGAACCCCCACGTCTTCACCACCAGAAGAGTGATGGCTGGGATGAGTACATTGACTGGGAATTGAACCTTAGTCTGCTGCATAGAAGGCAAGAACTCTTCCACTGAACCCCCATTGCTTCATCAGAGAGGGAAAAAGAGCTGAAAAGTCAGGGAGCTCAACCAATGGTAAGGTGGTGGGTGCACGGTGAGGTCCATGCAATCGGCAGTTAAGTGAACCTCTTTGACTCTTTACATTCAGTCATGGGAGGAGGGAATAAGATGCTTACAGGGGCTGGGTAGGAAACAAGCATGTGACAAGTTGAAGACACCTGCCCTGTCTCTAGTATTTGCAGGTGCTAGGCACCAGTACATGGTATCCAGTGAAGAGGTGGGCCATGTGTGGCCAGCTCATGTAATTTTTCAGGATGAGATGGAAATAGTATCTTTGATAGAAACATCTCCCGATTTTGAAATGTTGACAATGGATTCAGTATAAAAAACAAGTGTAATAACAAACCACAACAGAGAAGTTAGCTGCCATTAAGGCGACCCTGATTCGTGACGACCTTATTAAATAGAATGAAATGTCTAGTCCTGCAACATCCACACGGTCACCAGCATGCCCATCATTATGGCTATTGTGCCAGTCCTTCTCACAGATGGTGGCCCTCATCCCCACTGACCTGACTTCACCGAACATGATGTCCTCCTCCATCAACTGATCCCTTGACACATGCCCAAAACATGAGAGTCGGACAAGGTCCTGTTGGGATCCATAGGGTTTGCGCTGGCTAATTTTCAGAAGTAGATCACCAGGCTTTTCTTCCCCATCTGTCTGGGTCTGGAAGCTCTGCTGAAATCTGTCTGCCATGGACCCTGCTGGTATTTGAAATACCGGAAGCACAGCCTCCAACACCATAGCTACATGCAAGCCACCACAGTGCGACAAACTGAGAGAGAGATGGATGGTGGACTATGTAAACAGAACCCCCCCAAGTGCTTTGCAGGCTAAGGAGAAGACATCCCAGTGACAAAAGCGTGCCCAAAGGGCCTCAGTTTTCCAGCTGTCATTTCATGGATCCCCAGAGAAATGTGAACTTAAATGACATCCTCCAAAGATGAGCCGCAGAGAAGAGACGACCCCCACCCCCGTCTCCCACGTGTTTGGGTTAGTTTCTGAAGCAAGATTCCTTTGTCTGTGTTCAACTTGGTGGGTGGAGAATATAATTAGAATTGATTTCTCTGTACCCACGAAGGAATAGAACAGGAGGCAACTTTAGCCTCTACACACAGGAGAGGAAGGAGGGGGGAAAGAGAAAGAAGCTTCCTTCCAACTCGTTTCTAATAATTCCATGGATTGTCTTCTCACTTCTTGGATGGTTCTAGTGGTGTCTTTTGATTACAACATTGGTTTGAAGAGACACTAATTGTACCCTGCTTACAATTCTTGTAATTATGCGTATTACATTTTGATTCATTTCCATATGTCAACACCACTACGAGATGGGGTGGGGGGAGGTGGCGGAGAACTGCTTTTATAATCGGTTATTGTCTATGAAAAAAAAAATCTCCACAGAACATGAGTGAAGTGTTCTTTGTTGAAATTGGAAATAAGATTATACATAGAAGTCGTCCTCTGACATCCAGAAAATGGACAGTTTAAAATAAATTGCCACTGCTGATCAACAAGATTGCTAGCTCTTCTCTTCCCTTTTACACTAATGAGGGAAATACTTTTCAAGTGTCTAATAGCAGTATGTTCCAGGGTGTCATTTCAATAGCTTTCTTCTTAATAAAAGATGACCCCAATATTCCCCCCTTAGTTGAAGACATTGTCCTACCCCGACATATTTGTGTGATTCAAGGCTCCTTGTTGAAAAGAAAAGAGAGAAAGGCAAAAAGGAGAGGAGGGGGTGTGGAGGAGAGTGACAACGTTTCCAAAGCTAGCAAAATAGTGGCATGGAAGGACATGGGACTGCACTGGTCTGCGGAGAGGAGGTTTTGAAGGCAAATAAAAAAGAAATAACCGAAGAAAAATAGTGACCTCAGAGAGGCCTTGTGGGGACATGGCTTCCTCTTGACGGTTTTTCCTGGGCACAAGAGGTTGAAATAATAACAATCAAAAAGAAAAGATGGCCACCATTGAGCCAACTCTGACTCATGGAGAACTTATGGACAACAGAGTGAAACCTTGTCTAGTCCTGCATCATCTGGTGGCCACTGGTGTGTCCAACATTGTGCCTACTGCACCAAGCCATCTCACCAAGGGCCTCCTCTACTTCCATGAGATGAAGGAAAATAAGCTCTGAGCAAGCACCTCCATAAAGAGTCAGGGGCAGGTATTGCCTAAAGCATGAACAACAGTCAGGGCCCGCTCAGGATTGCAAATCTGGAAGGTATGGGTGAGGTAAGCATGGGTGCTTTGAGGCAGGATTAGCAAAGAGGTCAGGAGGCAGCATGGTTGGAGGGAAAGGACACAGGTCAAGGGTCGTCTCCTTGTTTCAGCACTTAGATACTATGACACATACTTGCCCTTTCTGTGAACGGAGAAAATAAAGCCCACCTTGTCTTAGCACTGAGAGGACCTCTCTGGAGGCAGTTACGCTACCTTGCTGAACTCAACAGTGGGTATTTCTGGTTATAGAGATGGAATTTGTTCACAGTCAATAAAAATGTTCAATGATAGTAATAAAGTTGTTAGTCGCTGTCAAGTTGGCTCAACTCATGGCCTCCTCCATGTACAACAGAGGGCAAGGCTGCCATGTCCCATGACACTATCATGCTCTTGCTCAAGTCCATTACTGTCTTCTGACCTGG
>NW_006921784.1:2310386-2311964 GCF_000298275.1 Orycteropus afer afer
GGGTTTGAATCGCCAGCCTTCTGGTTAACAGTCAAGTGCCTTAGGCACTACGCTACCAGAGCTCCCTCCAACATCATAGCAACATGCAAATCATCGCAATATGACAAACAGATGGAAGGGCAGTGGATAACATTGAGACTCTGAGAGGCAAAACCATCTTATATGTCCCAATCAGGATTTGATGCCATTTCAACTTATACTGGTGACTTCTGGTTTCACAACTCTTGGGTATGGTGTAAAAAATATGTCTTGGTTCAGACTCTTTTGCCCATCACTTGGTAAAATATCAAGGGCAAATGGGAAAGCCCTCTTCCAGCCATCCTTCCCCACCCCCAAGCCCTGATGGGTTTGATGTCTTCCCAGGGGGCCACCCAGATGGGACTCAAACATGTTTCACAGGCTGAAGAGCAGGATTTACATCTGAGAAGAGACTCTGTTCTGATCTGTAGCATCCCTGAGAGTTTTGCCTTTTGCATCATCTAGCCACACCACCAGCTCCAACTGCATGTGGTTCCATTCTTGGGGTACAAACATGGTGCTTCATAGTTCAGTCTTTCTACAGGACAATCTCCTACCCTATCACTGTATAGGACAGTCCCTGGAACAGCCTACTCCTGTCATCAGTTCCAGCTGATCTTATTATGCAGTCCTGGCTCTCTAAGTATCCACAGATATTGGGGGCTCTCCCCCTTAGGGAAGTGCTTCATAGGGTGTTCAAGGCAGTATTTCAGAAATAGATTGACCGGCATGTCTGACGCACCTTTGGGTGGGTTTGAACCAACAACCTTTCAGCTAGTAGTCAAGTGCTTTATTGTTTATGCCATGCTGCTATGGAGTCCTGTGCTAAAGTCTTAGACTTGAAAGAACATGCAGTCTTCTTCACCACCTAGCAAGGAGAGTTGAGGATATTCATTTTACAGAGGAAGAGACTGAGGTTCAGAGAGGTCCAGCGACATGTGGAGAGCATGGTGGAGCAGAATCAGCATTTGAACACAAGGCTGTTTGAGTCCAAAACCCATACTCCCTGCTGATGCTAAGCTCCTTGAGACTCCCATGCAAAGCCTGCTGGGGCAAGGCACTTTCTGCCTTTCTGGCTCCCATTGACCCTGACCTTCCTACCAGCTTCCTGCTAACTTTAAAGGCCATTTTTTCAAATGTCTGAGTCTTCTCCCAGTGACAGGGTCCTGGCTGATCCTGGCTTCTGATTTTGCTATTTCTGCCTTGGTGACCATGCTGTACACAGAGTGCTCCTGAGTTATAGGGTCCATTATGGATTGAATTGTATCCTTCAAAAAGTTTTGTTGAAATCCTGTTTTGGTTACTTCGTGCCACTCTAAAGAAAATATCACAAATGGGTGACTTTGACAAACAGGAGTTTATTCTCTTACAGTTTTGGAGACTAGAAGTCCAAGTTCAAAGTGCCAGCTGTAAGGGTTGGCTGAAAGCTACTCCACCTTGAGCTTCACCTCTTCACCTCTGCCTCTTGCTCTTGGCCCACTCAGGCAGCTGCTGACTGCTAAGACTGACAAACTCAAGTACAAGTACAATGTACTTGTACGAACCCAAACAAGTAAAATG
>NW_006921784.1:2313139-2315937 GCF_000298275.1 Orycteropus afer afer
GAAGACTGAACAATCTACTTCCATAAAGATTTACCTCCTCAGAAACCCAACGGGGGTAGCTATGAGTCAGAATCAACTTGACGGCAGTGAGCCCTGGTGGCACTGTGGTTAAGCACTCAGGCTGCTAACCAAAAGGTCATCAGGTTGAACCTACCAGCCGCTCCATGAGAGAAAGATGAGGCAGTCCGTTTCTGCAAAGATTACAGCCTTGGAAACTTTATATGGCAATTTCTACTCTGTCCTGTAGCATTGCTGTGAGTCAGAATCGACTCAAAGGCAGTGGGTTCAGTTTTACTACATGTCTAGGAGCCCTGGTGGTGCAGTGGTTAAAGTACTTATCTGGTAACCAGAAGGTCACCTGTTCAAACCGACCAGAAGCCACTTTATCAGAGAAAGATGTGGCAGCCTGCTTCCACAAGATTGTTGGTGTTGGGTGCCATCGAGTTGGCTCTGACTTGTAATGACTGTATGCACAATAGAAGGAAACACTCCTGGGTCCTACACCATCCTCACTGTCCTTGCTATCCTTGTGCTGGCAAGATTACAGCTTTAGAAACCCTATGGGGCAATTCTACTTCGTCCTATAAGTCACTATGAGTCAGAATGGCCTCAATGGTAACAGAGTTTGTTATGTGCCTATGAGTTGGAATCAGATGGCACTGGGCTAGGTGCTATAGATACAACAGTCACCAAAAGATAGACATCTCTACCTCTGAAGAATTGATATTCCCATGGACTGATGGTGATGAGGAAAAGGAAGGAGGACAGAAAGGAGGAGAAGGAGAGGAGTGTGAGGAGCAGGGAAAAGGAAGAGAAGGAGGAAGAAGGAGAAGAAGGGGAACGTAAGGGGGGAGCAGTAGGGGGAGGGGAAAGGGGAGAAGAGAGGAGGGGCAGAGAGAGGAAAAGAGAGGTGAAGGGACAGAGGGGAGGCAGAGACGGGGAGAGGAAGGACGGAGGGGGATTTTGGCACAGAAATGTCTCAGCATACCAAAATCTCCAAATAACACCACACTTTCCTTACTCTGGAGCCATTCATCTCCTTCTCTATGATTTATCTTATCACAGGTTAACATTGAGCTTATTTAATCATTTTTCAAGCTTTGGACTTGAAAATGTGGGGATCCCATAGCCTTGTCCAACATGTTCATTCCCCTGATGGAGAAATTGAGGCCCACAGCAGGTGAGTGACATGCCCGAGGTCACAGTATGTGAGAACAGAGCTAAGACACTATCTTGCCTGCCCAATGTCCTCATGAGGGTTGATGTTCAGGGAAGAGACCCCTGTAGCGATGCCCACTGAGGGCCAGGCAAGGCCTGGAGCAGTGGCTCGATGGCCCATGTCACACCCTGCCACCTACTTCAGGCTTCTGTTCCAGGCAAGCTCAGATTCAGGCCCAGAACTCACTTCAAGCCTAAGCTGTGAGCATTTGCCTCTGCCTGGGGCAGTAGTCCTGATCAGGGAGATGCTTATTAGCTCCAGGGACAAACTTCAACAGAGGATCCTGAGTCCATCCTGACTCATGGCAACTTCATGTATCTCAGAGGAAGACAGTGCTCCTGGGGGTTTCAATGGCTGATTTTTGGGGAGTAGTTTGCCAAGTCTTTCTTCCGAGGTGCATCTGGGTGAACTCAAACCTCCAATCATTTGATTAACATCTGGAGTGCTCTGATCATTTGCACCACCAGTGGACTCTGGGATACTAGAGCCCAGGAACAGTTCTCACCTTCTGTTCCTGATGAAAAATTCGGAGAGATCCCCATGCTCATAGCAGTGACCACTCTACCACCCTTCCTTGTCTCTCCCTCCTTCCATATTTCCCTCTCCTTAGCCTCTTGTTCCTACCTCTGAGTCTCGAGTCCCAGATAGAACATGCCCATCCAAGTCCAAATCACCAATTTAAGATTCTTTCATCTACGAGATACTTGTTGAGGGCCTACTCCATATAGGATTCTCCTCTAGACACTTGGACATAACAGTGAACACATCAAGATCCTAGCCTTTGCTGAACAAGCATTAAATAAGTAGACACTTCAAATAAGTGAAATGGATAGCATTCTAGAGAATGCTTCTGGCTAAGAAGAAAAATAAAGCACAGTCTGGCAGAGGCAGAGTAGCAGAAGGATGCTATTCTAGAGGGGGTGGTCAGGGAAGCCTTCTCTGAGGAGATGGCATTTGAACAGAGATGAGATGGGAGAGAGGGAGAAAGCCATGAGGCTAGCCCAAGTAAGAGGGATGCAGAATGAGGGAACTATGGATGACAACACTCTTAAGTTGGGAGGTTGCTTAGCCTAAGAGGAACAGAGCGATGGGGCCAGGATGGCTTGAGTAGACTAAGCAAGGGGGGACACTAGTGGAAGAGGTGAGGGAACCTAGTTTTAAAGAAGTGGATTAATTTCCCCAAGGTTACACACAGCAGGACCAGGATTCCAATCTCAGTCTTTCCAAGTAACTCTTGTACCATTATACCAAGTACATGGATGCATGGATGGATGGGTGGGTGGATATTTGGACAGATGGGTGGATGTATGGATAGATGGATGTATGGATAGATGGATAGATAGATGAATATATGGACAGATGGGTATATGTTGCTGTTGTTGTTGTTATGTGCTGTTGAGTCGGACCCGACTCATAGTGACCCCTCCTTGGGTTTCTGATACAGTATCACTATATACTGGAAGTAGATCGCCCCATCTTCCTTCTGAGGAGTGGCTGGTGGGTTTGAACCGCCAGCCTTCTGGTTAGCAGTCAAGCACCTTAGGCACTATGCTACCAGAGCTCCCAGATGGGTATATAG
>NW_006921784.1:2316408-2317851 GCF_000298275.1 Orycteropus afer afer
ATGGATGAATATATGGAAAGATGGATGAAGGGGTGAATATATAGATGGAAGTATATATAAATGAATGGATGGGTGGGTGGTAGGAAGGAAGGAGGGAGGGAGGGAGAGAAGGAGGGGAGGAGGAAAGGAGGGAGGGAGGAAAGATGATAGAAGAAGGAAGGATTTTTATGTATTTAACTTCCATGTGCTCTGTGCTAAATCTGGCCTCCTGAAGTGTCAGGGACTGCTGCTTCTGCCACCCACCTTTGCTCTGCACCCCCTTCCCCTACACCCCTCCTTCTGTTGAGCACCCTGAGCCCTCACCCCAGAAAGGTAATTCTGCCCTCTAATTACAGCACTTGTAAAAGTAGGAGAGGGGCTCATTTTTCAGAAATAAATCAATACAAGTTAAAAGGCCATCCTGTTTGTTTCTGTAACAATGCTCTTTAGAAAATTGGGTGCTGTTCCATTTGCTGACGGGTGCCCCATCCGTCATCGGCAGCCAGAGTCACATCACATTATGTTGCCAAACATAATATAACATGATCAGGATGATGCATCAAATTGGAGATTGGCAGGGAAATGAATTTTAGCAGAGAAATCACACTTGGGAAAATATATAAAACTAAAAAAGTGGGAAAAAGCTTAGAGGGAGTTTTCATAATCAGAGATGGGATTTAGAAAGCCTGGTAGTGCAAAAATCCTGGGACCAGAAAATAATCTCAGCAATAATAATATCTAATAATAAAAAAATAAACATTAATAATTAGGAGAAAGGGGAAGACAAAAGTATTCCCTCCATTGAGGCACACAACAACGACGTTAGGCAGATTTTATTATTCTCATTTCATGGTAAGGAAACTGAGGCTCAGAGAAGTTAGGTGAGTTCCCTGAGGTCACACAGCCATTGGACATTGAGCAAAGATTTAAAGTTGGGTCTGTTGATGACGTCTTATGCTTTTGACATGGGTGAAAGTGGAACCAGAAGCACTAAGGTGTGTAGACAAACCAGCGCCAATTTCCCTATCAGGTGTAAACATTGTACCTGACTTTCTGAAAGCCTGGGAATCTTGCCTGAAGGTTACCTGAAGCATCAGGCTAGACAGATTGCATTCTTACCATGTCTTTCCAGACACCCCTTGCAGCCTTAATGTTCTCTGTGTCTGTGCCCCAGTTGCACCTGGGATGCAACAGGATGCAGTGCTGGTATGACGGAGGGTACCTGCCTTTCTTCTCGAAAGCCTGAATGTTTCCAGAAGTGTGAGGCACTCAGAGATGCCTTGAAAGAAAGTCCTGGCAATCCACTTCTGAAAATCCAGCCTTTGAAAACCCTATAGGGTGCAGTATACATGGAGGGTTTTTGTGGGTACATGAGTGTTGTTGTTGTTGTTGTTAAGTTCCGTCGAGTTGTTTCCAACTCACAGCGACCCCATGCACAGCAGAACGAAACACTGCCCGATCCCG
>NW_006921784.1:2319685-2321496 GCF_000298275.1 Orycteropus afer afer
AGTTGGACCCGACTCATAGCGACCCCTCTTTGGGTTTCTGAGGCAATATCACTATGGAAGTAGATTTCCCAACCTTCCTTCCAAGGAGTGGCTGGTTGCCATCAAGTCAACACCAACTCATGGTGATCCATGAGTATCAGGGTAGAGCTGCGTCCCCTAGGGTTTTCAATAGCTGTTTGGGAAAAATGTGATTTAGGCAGGACATGTCCTCTAGCTTGTCAAGGAAAGGTGAAGAAAGGATGAAAGAGACAAAACCCTCTTAGATCAGGTACCCAGCCAGTCAGCCTGTGGGTGGCAGAAAAGACAGAAGCCAGGTGCCATGTGCCAAAACCTCATCATTCCTAAACCTGAAGTTAATTCACTGCGATGTGAATGCACAGGGAACTTTGACAATGGTCTCCCTCTCTCCCACCTCCCTTCTCTCCTTCAAATCATACGAAAGCCTCTCTGTCCTCACTGGACATCAGATCAAATGAGACACTTTAAAAATGCAGATTCCTGAGCCACTCTCCCAGAGATTCTGGTCCTCAGAGGACACCTGAAGAGCCCCCCCCCGCCCCCCCCCCGCAGAGCTTGAGGGAGGGCCCCCCCGGAGAGAGAACTCTTTTTGCTGTAGCAGCTACTGGAGGGATTTAAAGCCATTGAAAGTCATTCCCCCAAAGGAATTGAAGTAGTTTGGAGTCTGGAAGAAGAGAGAGCAGGCGGGGCTCTGGATTTCACAGAGGATTTGCGACATCACAGCCGTGTTCTGCTGGGGAAGTGCAGCGGCACCTTATTAAAAAAAGATCAGTGGGGCCCTTGGAATTGATCATAAACTATTCCTGTCAATGTCACCCACAACCGTGTTTGGGAAGTTTGCAGGCACATCTGCTAAATTGAAAGCCTTTGGGGTTTGGGAACAAACAAATAATAAATAAATGAATATATAATAAAACAAAGAGGGGAGAAAACATCATGCCTTGAGTTGGGAGACAAGAAAAACTTGAGAGAGGGTAAAATAATGTATCCATGTGGTGTGTCCTCAAGGCTAGGCTTACAATGGGGTGCCTGGTGAGTGATGAATGAATGAATGAATGATGAAGGAGGTACTTCAAGAACAGTCTGAGGACCAGTATGTCTAGAATGGGAGCTAAGAAAAAACTCAGTGCTCTGTCCCCTGTGGTTGGTTTTGTTGTCGTGTACTTTCAAGTCAATTCCAACGCATAGCACTCTTATAGGACAAAATACGTATGCCTGATAGGTTCTCCTACACTGTAATCTTTACAGGAGCAGATCACCAGGTCTTTCCTTAAAGTACTGCGATATTCTGCTTCTGAAAATGCATTACAAGTTCTGCAACATTCTATTGTATGCTCCTGGGTTGGCACTGGCTCATGAGAAGAGAGAAGTGGAATGAAATCAGGACACAGACTCCAACAAGAGAATTCCAGTTTGGTGGATCGGAAAGCACCTTTGGAGGAGGTCTTTGTACAGATGGCTTCTAACCAAAGGGTGGAGGTTCGAGTCCACTCAGAGGTACGTTGAAAGAAAGTCCACTTCTGAAAATTCAGCCAGTGGGAACACTATGGGGTGCAGGATACACCCTGATACACATGGATCACTGCGAGTTGGAGTTGACTTCATGGCAATTGGATTTTAGGGAGCCTGGGTGGTACAAACGGTTCACACTTCAGTCTGCTAACCAAAAGTTTGGAGGTTAAAGTCCACCTAGAGGTATCTCAGAAGAAGGGCCTGGCAATCTAGTTCCCCCAAAATCAGACATTGAAAACCCTACAGAGCATGGTTATACTCTGAGACACATGAGGTCACTG
>NW_006921784.1:2323741-2325240 GCF_000298275.1 Orycteropus afer afer
GGGAGGTCCAGGGTTGGCTGACAGTATCTAGTGCTTGGCAGGTGTGGTCCTGAGCAGAAACACAGAGCCAGTGCTTGCACTTTCAGCTGCTCTTCCCACCGTAGTCTCCAAATTCCCATAGTGATGCTTCCAAAAACTATATGGCCTTCCAGATACTGCCAACTCCCAGGCCTCTTAAATCTTGGACATCCTCATCTCCAGAAACCTTCTCTCTCCCTGTTAGATAAAGACTCATGTCCTCTCTGCTAGCCTACAAGGTCATGAAAGGCCTGGCCCTGAAGTCCCCTGTAGTGTCACTCTCCACAATTCCTCTTGTGCCATGTGTGCCAGTCACACCTTTTCGTGGTTCTTGCAGAAAGCTATGTTCCTTCTCACCACTCCACCATCACCTAAGGCACGCCTATGACTTGTGATGCCCTTTCATTCCCTTGTCCCCCACATAGCTCCTACGCATCCCTTAGATCCTTCTACAAATACCACTTCTTGGACCCCACTTAGGTCAGATCCCCTTTTCCACTCCTCCATCTCATCATAGTCCTCTCTTCTGTGTCATTAATATCATTGTAATTTTACACTATTTGCATAATTATCTGGTGAATCTGTCTCTCCTACTAGACTGTAAGCACCATGAGGGCAGAGACGAGGTTTGCATTTATGTACAGTGACTAACTTGTAACAAGAGCTGAATAAATATTTCTTGGATGAGTGGATAAGTAGATAAATGGTAGGATGGATGGATGGTGAGGTGGCTGGATGATAGGATGCCTGGCTGGATGGATGTAGGGTGGATGGATGGTAGAATAAATGGATGGATGTAGGGTGGATGGAGGTAAGGTGGATGGATGATAGGACAGATAGATGGATGGATAGTGCTGCTTCCTTGAATTTACCTTAAAGAGGACATTATTCTGATATCATTTTCTCTTTATATTATATCAAAAAGTGTTACATTGATCCAGCCAAAGTTGTTTACAGAGACCAGCATTTTATATATTTGACTTGACACTCTGAGGAGTTAGACAAACATCTGGTGTCTCAACTAAGATAGCAAGTTCTCCATCAGTCTCACTGACTTAGTACTCTCACTCTCATCCCCCTTATCAGCTGTGACCCCTGGCCTATTTGCAGCTGTGACAGAGAAGAGCTTGTGACACTCCTTGTACTTTGCAGTTAAGTTTGCTGTCTTGAGGACCTGCCTCATGCTGAGTAGCTACTGGTCTAAGGATGTATGGGAGACATCTGGGGCAGACCTGGAACTGAGCCCAGCAAGACAGCCTCAAATTCAAAACACCAAACTCATAACCATAGAGTTGATTCTCACTCATAGTGATCCCCATTGAGTTTCCAAGGCTATCAATCTTCATGGAAGCTGACTGTCCCATCGTTCTTCCCTGGAGAGGCTGGTGGGTTTGAACCTCTGACCTTTTGGTTAGCAGCCAAATGCCTTAACTATTGCTCCACTGGAGCTCCTTAGCAAGAGTCTAGATCAACCAACCTTG
>NW_006921784.1:2326055-2326654 GCF_000298275.1 Orycteropus afer afer
CCTTCTGGTTAGCAGTCAATTGCTTTAGGCAGTGCACCACCAGACCATAATTCATCTATCCTTTCATTCATTGATGGACTGTTGAGTTGCTCCCACTTTGTGGCTATCGTGAATAATGTTGCAATGAATTGTGGTATACATATATCTGTTTGAGTCTTCACTTTGTATTCTGTTGTTTGGTACAGCTGAGTCATATGGTCATTCCATGTTTTCCTTCTTGAGGAACTGCCACACGGTTTCCATAGTGGCTGCAACATAAGCATACATTCTTGAGGTCGAATATCAAATAGAAGCCCCCTTGACATCAGAGAGGTGGGACTGTGGCTTCACTAGGCATTCCTTCTTGGATCCACGACTGGAAAAATTGCAAAGGCATTAGTATTTCCCCTGCCAAGCTGGGTGGTGCTCAGACGGAGCCGTGCAGCTGTGGAGTCCTGCAGAACGCCATTGGCCATGACTCATTGCCTCCACGAAGCTGGCCTGGTCATTTCGGGTGAGGGTGAAGAGATGAAGGGTTGAATTGAATGTTTATGGCACCCAAAGGACCAATCAGATTTGCTGCCAAGATGGCCCCTCCTGCCCTCTTTCCCTTCCCCCTA
>NW_006921784.1:2326999-2329039 GCF_000298275.1 Orycteropus afer afer
TCATCTTCCAGCACAATATCAGACAATGATCTGTTGTGATCCAGAGAGTTTTCTTCACTGGCTAATTTTCAATGCTAACAAGAAGGCTGGCGGTTCAAACCTACCAGCCACTCCTCAGAAGAAAGACTGGGCAATCTACTTCTGTAGAGACACTGCCTCGGAAACCCAAGGAGGGGTCGCTATGAGTCAGGATCGACTTGACAGCAGTTTTTTTTTGTTTGTTTGTTTTTTGTTTTTTAATTTTCAAAGTAGATCTCCAGGCCTTTCTTCCTAGTCTGTCTTCATCTTTGATTCCACCACCCGTCTCTTAGTTTGCTGCACTGTGGAGGCTTGCATATTAAAATTATGCCACCCGTGTTTCAATTACCAGCAGGGTCACCCATGATGGGCAGGTTTTAGTGGAGTTTCACGACTAAGACTATAAATAAGGCAGAGTCCTTGTTCTGGGGAAGGGGGCAGATAAATGAATAAATAAAACACACGAGGGGAGGCAAAGAAACAAAGAACAAACATTGAAAGAGAGCCTCTTGCATGCAGAGCCCTGGCTGAAGAATTCCATTCTTGTTACCCTGCTCCTTCAGGGGTGGTCCCAGCAGCACTGGCATCCTGGGGAGCTGGTCAGAAACGGGGAACTTGGGGCCCTGTCCCAGACCTACTGAATCAAAATCTCCATTTAAACAACCCCAGGAGAGTCCTGTGCACATTAGCCCTGTTAAAAAACTCCTCTGGCACACCCCTTCCCGTGTCGCATGCCGAACCCTGTTTTACAGAAGAAGAAACTGAGGGTCAGAGTGGCAGAGACTTCCCAAAAATCTCCCAGGGAGAGGCAGCATCCCAATCTGTAGTTTATCTGTCTGACTCCAGAAGCTGTGATCTTCACAAGCAAAATGGCTCAGAGTTCTGTGGTTTCGGGACCTACGAAGTCTCTCACTTGCCATCCAGTCGATTAGACTCATAGTGACCCTTCCTTGGGTTTCTGAGGCAGCATTGGAAGTAGATTGCCCAATCTGCTTTCTGAGGAGTGGCTGGTGGGTTTGAACCACCAGTCTTCTGGTTAGCAGTGAAATGCTTTAGGCACTACGCCACCAGAACTCCCAAATGAAGTCTAGTCCCAATAAAGAGGAGGGGCAATAAGTTTAAGTTAGGCTCTAACTTGCTAAGACTTTGTTCTAGGACTGTTTTCCCATCCTTGAAATGCGGGCAGGGAGGCTCTGAACCACAGGGCCTCTGCAGTCATTTTTCGTTGGAAAGTACTGATTCCAGGATTCCAAGGGCTGGTGCCAATGACCTCTCCCATCTCAGTACGGGGTTGAACCACACCCAACCTCCAGTCACCAAGAGCTGCCCAAATGGCCTGTTCTCCACAACACAGAAATCTCAGGCTGTTGCCATCCCTGAGTCAAATAGAACTGCCCAGCCGCCTCAAACGCCACACAAAATAGCAGGCAACAGGGCGGAAAACCCAATTATTCTCAGCTGTTACACTGCTTAATTTAATATTTCCAACGAGTTCCTTGAGCCTGCGCCTCAAGAATGAAATGCATATTTGGGCTCGGTCACAACACATTACATTTTGTCAAGGCAATCCATTTCTCTGTAGTAATTTGTAAGTGTGTGCCGGCCCCTGCATGGTCTGGGGGCTTTTACAATGCCTTCTGGGAAGATGGACCACGAATTAGGAATTTCTCCAGTGACAGGCAAGGTGGGGATGGCAGAGTGAAAGGACTGGTGGGATATTTGTCTTCCTGAAACTCCAGAAAGAAAGTTTTGAGGAAACCAATAGAACTAGGGACTCCTTTGCCACCAGGATTACAGAAGTGAAGCCTGGGGAAGTGTTCCTGGTCTCAGGTGATTCCTTTAGTATTCTGTAAAAGAGAGGGCATAAACCATCCTTCATGTTCATTGCAGAAAAAAATTCAAATGAAGAGAGAATGTAAGATAAAGAGAGGAAAAAAACCCTGAAAACTCATCTGATGAAGGTCAACTGTTAAAAGGTTGTTTTACATCCATTTTAAAGTGGTTTCTGAGCACACACACACA
>NW_006921784.1:2329746-2331454 GCF_000298275.1 Orycteropus afer afer
GCTTGCGAACTTTTAAGATCCCAGTCACTACTTGCCAAAGTAGGATGTGGAACAACGTTTGTGCAGTATGTTATGACAATTGAGCTTGATGTCCCCTGGATGATGGTCCCGAGCCCACATGTTCAACTACTTGATCCCTCTGGGTAGCTGGCTGTGACCAAGAAGTGACTACAACCTTGCCCCTTGTCGCATATGCTGTTTTTAATTTTTTAATTTTAAACTGAATTTAGACTCATATGAAGTTTCAAGAACGGTCGAGAGTTCACGGTTACCCTTCATCCAGCTTCCCCCAAAGGTAGCATCTTACATTAAAAAAAAAAAAAAAAAAAAAAAACAAAGGGAGCATCTTACATTAAAAAAAGCAAAACAGTTGTCGTTGACCACATTCTGACTCAGGGCGACCCCAAGTTGTCAGAGTAGAACTGTGCTCGGTAGGGATGTCAAAGGCTGATTTTTCAGAAAGAAAAGGCCTTTTTTCAAGGTGCCTCTGAGTGACTTGGACTTCCAACCTTGCAGTTAGCAGTCCAGCATGTTAGCCACCCAGGGACTCCAACATCTTACACAACCATCACATGTTATCCCAGTCAGGAAATTGCATTCTACATGCTATTTCATCATTGACTTTTTCCACTCCACTCCTTACTGGTTAAAAGCACAGACTTTGTCTTCAGACTTGAGTGGTTTAATTCTGGTTCTGTCTCTTTCTACCTGTGGAATCTTTGTTGAGAGACCTCACTTTCCAGCATGTACAAAGGAACAGTTAGCAGACTACTTGCCTCACAGCAGGCTGATATTAAAGATTTAATGATGGAACACACCACACTTAGAAGTTCCTGTCTGTCCCTATAAACTGTTATCTCAGCATTCATCAGCAGTTCGCTCAGTGTCCTTTCCAATCCCAGAGATTTGGGGAGGTACCTGAGAGGTGGGGGGTGCTACATTGCAGAAAATGCAAAGTCCCTGTTTTTCTACCTTTCAATAACTAACAAACTCCAAACTCAGTCCATTGAGTTGATTCTGACCCGTAACAACCCCCACTGGCTTTCCAAGGCTGCACATCTTTATAGAAGCAGACTGTTCCATCTTTTTTTTCTGCAGAGCAGCTGGTGGGTTTGAACCAACAACCTTTTTGGTTAGCAGCCAAATACCTTAACCATTATAGCACCAGAGCTCCAAGATAGCTTTATTAAAAAAAAAAAAAAAGAAGAAGAAGAAAGAAAGAAAGAAAAGGAAAAGAAGAACTTGATATAATTGAATTTAATACATAAAATTTAGTCTGACAAAAAGAGGGGATTCTAGAGTTTTCAAAAGGGGGAAATTCCAAGATTTTTAAAAATAATTTTCTGATCTCAAAAGGCTACACAGGATTTAACTATATTGAAGCCTCATTCTTTAGTCGATCCCCTTTTGCTGAAATTTAGGTTACTTCTAATTTTTACCAATACAAACAACATTAAAGTGAATATAAGATGTATCTATTCTTGCATACTTGTCCGAATATTTCCTAAAGATAAATACTTACAAGTGGAATTTTAAGTAAATGTGATATTAAAACAGTATATAAACATTTGATACTGTAATATTAATGCTTATCATAAGCATTATTAATAGTTATAATACTATTCTTTGCTATTCATAAGGCTGGACCAATGAGCAGCATCACAATAAATGGAGAGAAGATTGAGGTTGTCAAGGAATTCACGTTGCT
>NW_006921784.1:2338936-2341074 GCF_000298275.1 Orycteropus afer afer
CTCGGCTCTCTGGGTATCAGTTTCTTCTCCTGCAAAATGGGTATAATCTTAGGTACATCACTGCTTTTCAGGGAGATTATCAAATGTGATCATGTACTTAAAAAGCACAGCATGGTACAAAAAAAGTTCTCAGTAGTCTAGTGGTAATGAGAAAAAGGAAGAAAGAAAAGAAGAGGAAGAAAAGGAAGGAAGAAGAAATGGTAGTTACCTTATTTTTCACATAGAATGTGCCCACATAAATAACATGCACACACACACACACACATAGACCATGCATAGCACATATAGAAAACTAACCTGGGGGAAGGTTGCATGGTTTGCAGGGGGGAAAAAAAAGTATATGTGCGTGTTATTTGCATAAAAATACAGTATTTCAAATAAGACATACATGCAGACCACTCAACCCAGGGTGATGCGCCCACCCACATACTCTATGGAGAAGGACCCCTTGGAGTAATCAACCACGGGCACCAGAGGGGCAACATTCTCATGGAGGAAATGCAGGACACACAGGAATGCATAATGATGAGGGGCACGGGGAGGGGGTTACTGGGAAGGGAGGAAGGAGAGTGGATTAGGGTTGGGGATGGTAATTGGAGAGTTGTTGTTGTTGTAATGTGCCTTTGAGTCAGCCCTGACTCACAGCGACCCCTCCTTGGGTTTCCGAGGCAGTATCATTACGGAAGTAGATTGTCCCATCTTCCTTCTGAGGAGTGGCTGGTGTGTTTGAACGGCCAGCCTTCTGGTTAGCAGTCAAGTGCCTTAGGCACTATACTACCAGAGCTCCTGGTAATTGGGGAGTGAAACCAAATATACATGAAATGCTGAATGTAAAAAAAACTCTGCTCTGTAAATTTGTACCTAAAGTACACACACACACACAAAGTACATATATTTCAAACTGGAAATTCCACTATCAGACCACTGGCTTCCTTCCTTCGTTTTCCAGCCAACACACAGTCAAAGTTCACATGGGGATCTTTTCTCCTGAGCATTTCTGAGGATGGGCTGAGATTAAGATGAGGGAGGTTATGGCTGTCTACTTCTCCTCAATCCACTGATGACACATTTCTTGTCTCCCATTTCCTGATGTACCATTGGGATGGAAGTGGCATTATTTAGAGTTAAACTTGAAGGTGGGAGGGATACTAGGCAAGCTTAGGATTTTAGTTTGAGTGATTAGTAGTACCTTGGAGGAAGAACAGCCAGAAAATTCTTTCAAAGAGACAAAGACCAGATTTTGTCTCTCTTATTTTGGTCATGATGTCAGAAAGGACCCATTCCTAGAGAAGGATATCATGCTTGGTTAAGCAGAAGTTAGCAAGGAGGGGAAGACCCTCAATGAGGTGGATTGACACAACGGCTGTCATGATGGGCTCGAGCAAAGCAATGATTGTGAGGACGGTACAGGACCGGGTAGTGTTTGGTTCTGTTGTTCATGAGGTCACCATGAGCAGAACTGACTCAAGGCACCTGATGACAACAGCAGTGACTTCATAAGGAGCTCTGGTGGCACAATGGTTAAACACTGGGCTGCTCACCAAAAGGTGAGAAGTTCAAACTCACCCAGTGGCTCTAAGGCAGAGAGACTTGGTGATCTGCTCCCATCAAGAATACAGCCTAGACAACAGTATGGGACATTTCCACTCTGTGACATGGGGTCACAATGAGTCAGAATCCACTTCATGACACCTAACAGTAACAAGTGACTTGACAAAAACTTCCTACCGAACTCCATCTCCCATGCTTTCAAGAAGTGAAGAAATCTCATCTTTCAAATTGAAAATCACCATGCTAAAGGAATTTGTTGTCTCCAGAAACAGAATAGAATGAAACACAATGAAAC
Organism: Orycteropus afer afer; assembly: GCF_000298275.1. Lineage (NCBI taxonomy): Eukaryota > Metazoa > Chordata > Mammalia > Tubulidentata > Orycteropodidae > Orycteropus > Orycteropus afer. The sequence goes on from NW_006921784.1 coordinate 2,340,783, forward strand.
AAAACCTCCAGCCAGAGACCGAGAACCTGGGTTGAAAAGCCTGCAGCCAGATGCGACCCCTCCAAACTGGTCCTCAGAAAGGAGCATTCCACCACCACCCTCCATTTCTAGAACATCCACTTTGTTGTTGTTGTTGTTATGTGCCGACAAGTCAGACCTGACTCATAGCGACCCCTCCTTGGGTTTCTGAGGTGGTATCACGATGGAAGTAGATTGCCCAACCTTCCTTCTGAGGAGTGGCTGGTGGGTTTGAACTGCCAGCCTTCTGGTTAGCAGTCAAATGCCTTAGGCA
>NW_006921784.1:2341549-2353525 GCF_000298275.1 Orycteropus afer afer
TTTCAATGGCCGTGTTTTGGAAGTAGGTAGCCAGGCCTTTCTTCAGAGGTGTCTCTGGGTGGGTTAAAATCTCCACCCTGTGGGTTAGCAGCTAAGCACACTAACCGTTTTCACCACCCAGGGACTCTAGCAGAAAGGGCCAAACCAAAGAAGCAAACCCATTGCTGGTGAGTCATTTCTAACTCATAGCGACCCCATAGCAGAGCTGCCCCGTAAGGTTTCCAAAGCTGCCATCTTTACAGAGGCAGACTGCCACATCTTTCTTCAATGGAGCTGTTGGTGGGTTCCAGCTGAGAGGTTAACAACTGCGCGACCAGGACACCAGCAGAGAGGGCCCCAGAGTGATACCAGTTTATCTCCTTTCTCCTTCTTTCCATCATCAGCTGGCCCCTCCTGCTGACTGGAATCAAGTCAGCCTCCCTGGGCATAGGGCAGGAGGAGCGGGGTGGGCAGTGGGTTGTGGAGACGCAAATGGGAGTCATGTCATCTTATAGAGTGAACCAGTGAAAAATGCAATTAACTGAATGAGGGTGAGTGAAAGCTGAAGGGAAGAAGCTGTTTTCTGTGATCCAGGCCCACCAAAGCCACCCTGCCCTCTCGACTCCAAGCACCACCCAGGACCCAGGCTGGAGGTCAAACCTTCCTTAGCTCCCCTTATTATCCCATCAGATTGGGGCTGTCATTAGCCCCCAGCACTGAACAAAGGGCCCTCGCCCAGGCAGCCATATCCATGGGGCTAATTAATTGGATTAATGGTCGAGCAGCCCACACTGGGTCTGGCTTGGATCATTTCAATGAACGCTGAACACCAATCCCTGAAGTCATTGGAATATGGATGAGGCAAATTGAGTTAAAATTGAGGAGATTGCTGCATTCATTAGCCCGCCCACCCTCTGAAGTCGCTGGTTAATATGCAAACTATTAATATGCAAATCAGTGCAAATGAAAAAAAACAAAAAGTGTGATCTCCTTCCATGTCCCTCCCCCCCCCCTTTTTTTTTTTAAAAATGATTTTGAGTTTTGTTCCACATTGTTCTCCCTCTCTATCCAGGATCTCCTACATAGATCTCCTTCCATTTTTTTTTTTTTTTGGAAACTGGGCTACTCACGGGCAGCTGCTTGCGTGGTGTGAAAGGGAGAGAGATGAGTGGTCCTGGTCTCTGAGACAGGAGAAGAGGCTGGGAGCTTTCATGTCAGAAATTAATTAAAAGCAGCGGCAGGGACACACCTTTATCAGCCCACAGACACATGTGAGAGGAAGTGGGGCAGGGTAGGGACCCTTGATTCAAGGGAAAAGTCTGCTTGTTCACCTGGGCGCAGATTGCTGCCAGCCGCAGGAGGTCTGTTTGGGTTTCTTACAATTTTTTATTTGTGTGAATTTGTTTCATTTCAACATTGATAATAGGCTGTGGTTTTTATTGTTGGTAAGGACTGTTGGGTCCATTTGGACCATAGTGAGTGACCCCACACATTACAGAGCAAACACTGCCCGGTCCTGTCCTGTCATCACCATGGTAAGTATGCTTGAGCGCATGGTTGCAGCCACTATGTCCATCCATCTCATTGAGAGCCTTCCCCTTTTTCACTGACCCTCTACTACCGAGCATGATGTCCTTTTCCAGGGACTGGTCCCTCCTGATAATGTGTCCAAAGTATAACAAGGCCAAGTGCTGCCATTCTCACTGCTAAGAAGCATTCTGGCTGTACTGATTTGTCCATTCTTCTGACAGTCCATGGTGCATTCAATATTCTTTACCAACATCGCAATTCCAATGCCTCAATTCTTCTTCAGTCTTCCTTTTTCATTGTCCAGCTTTCACACGCATATGAGGCGGTGGAGAATACCACGGCTTAGGTCGGGTGTAACTCAGTCATCAAAGTAACACCTTGTTATTTTACTACATATGTAATCCATGTTTGTGAGAGAAAAATTAGAAAAACAAAGTGAGGTTTAGTTATACAATTCGATCAGAGAGAGCCAAACATTATGAAGACCATTGAAAAAGTCACATCCAACAAGGAACCTTCTTTCAAGTGTGTGTGTTCTATTCCTTTTAAATTAGTTGGTTTGCAGTGAGCGATATGAGATGGATTGACACAGTGGCTCCAAGGATGGGGCCACGCATAGCAAGGATTGTGAGGGTGATGTAGGGCCTGGCAGCATTCTGTTGTACACGGGGTCACTATGAGTGGGAGCTGACTTGATGGCACCTAAGAACAACAACTCAGAAGGAAGGCTGGGCAATCTACTTCCATAATGATACCGCCTGGGAAACCCAAGGAGGGGTCACTATGAGTCTGGTCCGACTCAATGGCACATAACAACAACAACAACAACAACACCGTTTTACTGAAATGTTGGTGAAATGTTTCAAAATTCTAAAGGCTAAAAAAAAAAAAAAAAGATGAAGAAGAAAGGAGACAGAAGATTGGCTTGTCTCACCCCTCTCTGTGTCTTCACCCCCTTGTTTTTTCCCAGCAAGCAGGCAGGCTACCAGGCTCTTAAGAGTTCTTTCCTAAATATTTTATGCCCATGTAAGCAATTCTATCCATGTATTTTCTCTTTTTCGCAAACATAGATATTACTAGGCTTACTATCAAGCATCTATCTTGTTTTGTTCACAATACATCTCATAGATGGTTTGACATCGGTCCAGGAAGACAGTCATTCTATTTATACCCACATGGTATGCCACGGTTGAAAGGGTCATTGTTTACATCACCTGTGTCCTATTGACGGATATTTAGGTTGCTTCCTCTTCAGGTTGCTATTTTAGCCATGACATTAATGAATAACCTTGTGCATGTGCCATTTGGAGCCTATGGGAGAGTATCCACAGGCTACATTTCTGGAAGTGGAATGACTGGGATACATGGAAGGTGATGTTGTTAGATGTCCTGAGATCAGACCCTGACTCATAATGACCCCGCGCACAACAGAACACTGCCGGGTCCTGAGCCATCTCCATGGTCAGTTGTGGCATGCACTGTTGTGATCCACGGGGTTTCCTTGGCTCATTTTCAGAAGCAGATCACCGGGGCTTCCTTCCTCATCTTAGTCTCAGAGCTCCATTGCAGTGGCTGGGAATCAAACCCAGATCCCTTGCATTAAAAAAATAAACAAACAAAAAAACACAATCTGACTGCCATTGAGTTGATATTCACTCATAGCGACCCCCATTGGGTTTCCAAGGCTGTAAATATATATTGAAGCAGACTGCCTCATTTTTCTTCCATGGAGCACCTGATGGGTTCAAACCACCGATCTTCTGGTTAGCAGCCAAATGCCTTAACCACTGTACCACCAGAGCTCCCTGCTTGGAAGGTGAGAATTCTACCACTTAACCTGTATGTGCAGTTATGATCAATATCACCAAATTGCCTTCCATGAAGGTTGTACCTCTTTAGGCTCCCACTGACATGTTGAGATTGCCTGTTTGCCCACAGCCTTGTCAACATAGCAGGTTATTGAACTTTTGAATCTTTGCCAATTCGATAGGCAAAAAATGGTATCTCAGTGGAGGTTTCATTTGCATTTCTTTTCTCCAAAGTGAAGCTGAGCACTTTTTTTTTTCATGAGGTTCAGAGCCATTTGTATTTTTCTCTCTGTTAACGATCTGTTCATTGCCTTGCTTTCTTTTCTGTTCACTTATTAGATTTTCTTTCTTGTTGCTTTGTAAATGGAGCTCTTTAAGAATGAGAGAAATTAGCTCTTTGTCTGGGACATGAAATGCTAAAACTTTACCCCAGTTTTTCACTTGTCTTCTGACTTTGGTTATGGGTAACATAAAATAAGATTACATTTTCACTGAAAACATAAAAAAGCACATTGATCCACCAAGATTTTGATGCTGGATCAAAGTTCTGTCTTTGAATGTAGTTTCGGTGGCTAAAGATCCACTTGTCTTTCTTGACTAAACCCATAGCTATCTGCATGCATCATCATTCATTACCAAGGCCACTTTTCAGTGGAGCGAGAATTTAAAACATTTTTCAAAATATATATTATTATAAAATACATATGACCAAAAAATTTGCCTTTTTAGCCATTTTTAGGTATACAATTAAGTGACATTAATTGCATTCATTATGTTGTACTAAGGAGCTATGGTGGTGCAGTGCCTAAGGCATTTGACTGCTAACCAGAAGGTTGGCGGTTCAAACCCACCAGCCACTCTATGGAAGGCAGATGGGGCAATCTACTTCCATAGACATTTACCAGCTTGGGAACCCCAAGGGGTCACTATGAGTGGGAATAGACTTGGTGGGTTTGGTTTTGGGTTTTATGTTGTGCTACCATCACCACTATTTCCAAAACTTTTCCATCCCCCCAAACAGAAACTCAGTATTCTTCAGGAACAGCTCTCTCTCCCTTCCTCCCTCCTGAAGACCCTGATGACCACTGACAAAGTTTTTTCTCTATGTTTTTGCCTGTTCTAGGTAGTTCATGTAAGTGGGATCTGTTTCTGATTGATTTCACTGAGTATCATAGTTTCCAGGTTCGTCCATTTGGTAGGATGAATCAGACCTTCCTTGTTTTTCACTGCTGAATACTATTCAATGGTATGTCTCTGCCACGTTTTATTTCTCCATTGAAACCCTTGGGTTGTTTCCATGTTTTGGCTATTGTGAATAATGCTGCAATGAACATTGGTGTGTATATATCTATTTGAGTTGTTGCTTTCAAGTCTTTTGGGCACAAACCTAGGAGTGGAATTGCTCGGAAGGAAGGTTGGGCAATCTACTTCCGTAGTGATACTGACTTGGAAACCCAAGGAGGGGTTGCTATGAGTTGGGGCCAACTCGATGGCACATAATGAAAACAACAAAACAATGGTAACTTATGTTTAACTTCTTGAATAACCACCAAACTAAAACATAGTGAAAGTCAAAAAACAATCTCACTGCCATTGAATTGATTCGCACTCATAGTGACCCCCATTGGGTTTCCAAGGCTGTAAATATATATTAAAGCAGACTGCCTCATCTTTCTTCCATGGAGCACCTGATGGGTTCAAACCGCAGTCTTCTGGTTAGCAGCCAAATGCCTTAAACTGCACCACCAGAGCTCCTTGCATGGAAAGTGAGAATTTTCGTTCACACCTAATTCAATAGATTTTTTTAAAAAATAACATTTTATTGTATTTTCACTGAAGGTTTACCCATCAATTTAGGTTCTCATTCAATATCGCTACACATGTCATTCAGTAACATTAGCTGCATTCTTCACAATGCATGAACATTCTCATTATTTTCATTCTGGTTGTACCATTTCCATTAACCTAGTTTCCCTGCCTCCTTATATCTCATCTTTGTTTGAAGGTAATTGTTGACTATTTGGTCTCATATAAGTGGTTTTTTAAAAGAGCATAGTACTTACAGGTGATAGTCTTTTTTTTTTTTTTTTTTTTGGATCCAGTTTGTTGCTTTGCTACAAGGTGACCTCCATGGTGAGTTTTGATTCACGGTTTGAAGAGTCTCCCAGGACAATCTCTCAGGAAGTCCTCCAGTCTCAACCAGTCCAGTAGGTCTGGTTCAAGAGATATTCTCTTTAAATACTGCACCTTTATTTTGTCTTGCTAAAAACCAGCTTTCTTTTCATGGAAACAACAGCTTTCCTTTGCACACTCATATGTCATTGAATTAAAGTTGAATAAAATGACCTCATTAGGATAACAGGTGTGGAATAAGCAGGTTCTGGCATAAGCACAGGAGCCAACTCCTGGTAAATTTAAACCTTAAGTGGAGGGAAAACAAGTGCCCAGGGGAGGTGAAGAGTGACCACTTTGTGCAATGGGAGTTTGTAGCGTGCTTGATAGAAAGAGTGGAGAGCACTTCTTAATCCAGTCAATTAGGTAAGAAGAAGTTAGTTAAGAGCTACTAGTCAGTACCAGTCATGTGTATGGAATTACCCTGCCTCTGGAAGCCAAGAAACACCTGGAGCCACCAGAAGGTGGAGGCAGCAAGAAGGGATCTTCTCTGAGAGGCTTCAGAGAGAACACGGTAATACCGACACCTTGAGTTTGAGCCACCAGAGCAGTGAGACAATACCTTTCTGTTATTCTCAGTCACTTACCTTGGGGTCATTTGCTATGGCAGCCCTAAGAAACTATACAGAAAGTCTATGCTAGATCCCATGGTAGACAGAAGGACAGAAGATGGTCAGGGCCAGGATTCTGCTCTCATAGTCTAACAGCAGAGGGGGACAACCAACCAGATAACAGGGGCCCTGTGGGTAAGTGCTATACTGGGGGTGGGGTGCATGGACAACTTCAGGGGAGCCTCAGAAAGCTCCTCACACCACCTGGAAATGATGCAGGATTTCTGGGGAGGAAATCTGTGCTGAGATGTGAAGGGCCTGGTGGAGAGGCCCAGGGGGACAAAACAGGAAAAGTAGAGCAGTCAGAGGGAGGAGCTGGCCAAAGGCCTGGGGCAGTCCTGGGGGAAATGGACCCTATTCAGGCTGGAGCATTGAGGGGAGCACAGAAGATGTGATGATCACAACAGCCACATTTGTGGAGCACCTCTGTGCATATTGTATCATCTGATGCTCACATGACCCTCCAAGGTAAGAGCTATTATTGTGTCCACTCCCCAGATGATGCCCCTGAGGCTCACAGAGGAGAGAGGACCTACCAAGAACTTTGCAGTCTGCCACCTCCCTGTTGCAGAAACGGTTGGTACTCTTCCACCTAAAATAGGGAACCAGAATAATCATATCATAGCCAACCCACTTTTAATGCACAGATATGCCAGGCAAATCTCTAAGTCCCTTTTACAAGTGCACTAATTCTTAGGAAGTTATATTGTTGTTAGGTGCGGTTGAGTTGAATCTGACTCATGGCGACTTTCTGTATAACAGAACAAAATGCTGCCTGGTCCTGTGCCGTCTTCAAACCATTGGCATGTTTGAGTCCATTCTTTTGGCCAACCCTCTACTTTACCAAGTACAATAGCATGTTTCTAGTGATTGATCTTTCCTTATGACACATCCAAAGTAAGCTAGCTGAAGTCTCCCCATTCTTGCTTTTAAGGAGCATTCTGGTTGCATTATTCTGTGAAGTAGGCACTGTTAATATTCTCATTTTACATGAGCAAACATAGGCTCAGAGAGGGAAGTGAATGGTCTAGATCACACAGCTATCAAGTGGCAAAATTGGACTATGAACTCAGGAAGGCTGAGCTGGGAGTCCCCTCCCCCCACCACTTACCCATCTTACAGCAGCCCACACAGGTCCACCTGAGTCTCAAGGAGACAGGCTCACCAAGCAGACCCCAGCATGTGTTGGAAGCACTTTGGCCCTCTGCACAGCTCTGAGCTCAGCAGGGTGAGGTCCTTTGGCTCCTCCCCAAAGCTCAAGGAAGGGGCAGCCGAGCTGTGTCAGCTGAAGCCATGGGTGGCCCAATCATGTTCCTAAATGGAGAATAGGATGGGTCTGTTTGTGAGGGTGACATCATGGCTCCAATGTGGTCCCAGCCTCTCTAAATAAAGGGGAAGATAATCGACTTAGTGTTAAGAGAAGCAACTTCATCATTTCCCCATCTGTCGGGTCGTGTAGCCACCATTGGGTTAGCTCATGCTGGAAAGTTCCGCCAGGGCTTCCAAGAAGGCATTGCTGTCATCAGGATGGTGGGGAGATGATTCACAGGCAGCTGCTTCTGGGGCTTGGATTAGGATCCTGAGCCTCCCACCGAGGTGGAGAGAAAGGGTCTCACTGAGCACTCGCAGCAGCTGCCTGTACAGGGAATCCGTGGTCAGTCCCCAGACCATGTAAGGACAGGGCCAGGCAGGAGGACACAAGCTTATATGCTGCGAGCATCTGTTACGTGCAGGCTTTGTCTTGGTGCATCTCCTTAGGAAGCCCCATGAAGGAGTGGTTCATTCATCCCTCCAGTCAACCAGTCTTTCATCAGATATTTGCAAATGCTCCATGCTAAGCCCTGAAGAGTGCACTAAGGAATAAAAACACTCAAATTGTGGCCCTCAAAGAGTTCACAGTCCAATGTGGAAACAGACACTGGGTGCCAAGTTCAGCACACACAAACACATGCAAAGTGGTGACCATAGAAAGTGTAAGATACCATGGGGTTCTATAATTATGGTTAAAAAAAAAAAAACAAAAAAACTCACTGCCGTCGAGTTGATTCTGACTCATAGCAACCCCTCCTTGGGTTTCTGAGGCAGTATCTCTACGGAAGTAGATTCCTTCCAAGGAGTGGCTGGTGGGTTTGAACTGCCAGCCTTCTGGTTAGTGGTCAAATGCCTTAGGCACTACGCTACCAGAGCTCCCATAATTATGGTTACAGGCTTCATTTTACAGAGAAGGGGACTCAGGTTACTAAACATAAACAATGGGCTGAGAGATAAAGTCCAAAGTCATCGTCCAAAGTCGTTCTGTGTGGTTGAGTTGATTTTGACTCATAGTGACCTCATGTGATACACTACAACTGCCCTGTAGGGTTTTCTTGGCTGTAATCTTTATGGGAAAAGATTGCCAGGTCTTTCTTCAGTGGAGCTTCTGGATGGGTTCGGACTGCCAACCTTTTGGTTAACACCTCCAGCACTCCTTCCAAACTTGTTAGGGTAGCTTAAAACCAAAAACCAGTTGTCATTGAGTTGATTCCAACTCATGGTGGCCCCATGTAAGGCATCTTAGATGACTTATGATGTGGGCCTCTACTCATGGCCCTCTATCCTCCACCTCAAGCAATGAGTGAAATCCACTCTGCAGTTGCAGGGAGCTCCCCACATTTTCCTCCTCTCTTCTGCCTCTGGGCCTTTCCACAGACTGTCCCATCTTCCTGGAATGTGTTCCCTCCTCCCAACCTCCCAAACTGCTTATCATGTCATCTCATACATTGTTTCCAGGAAGATCCTTGGATCCTTAAGCTGGGCTGAGGCTTCTCCTGCAACCCATAACATCCCAGCATAACCCATTCACAGTCTATTACAATTGTTCTCCAAGCTCTGGGGGGCATGGCCTATGTCAAAGTCACTATCAGGGCTCTAGCAGCTGTCAGAGTAATTCACACATAGTGTAACCATTTCTTGATCATGCAGACAAAATGGCAAAACTAGGTCTAGTGGACACTAAGCTACTTCCTACGTACTTTAAAAATAAGCAGAGTGAGAGAGCTTGGGCTTTGGAGTCAAAAAACAAGGTTTGTTTCAACAAGACAGAAAACAACAAATGCTGGTGAGGGTGTGGAGAGATTGGAACTCCCATACACTGCTGGTGGCCACAATAGAAAACAGTATGACACTTCCTTAAAAAGTTGGAAATAGAAATATCATTTGATCCAGCAATCCCACTACTAGGAATATATCCTAAAGAGGTGACATCTGGAACATCTAGACATCTGAATAGACATAGGCACACCCATGTTCATCCCAGCACTATTCACAAGTGCAAAGAGACAGAAACAACGTAAATACCCATCAACAGATGAATGGATAACCCAACTATATACATGTGCAATGGAATACTATGCAACATTGAAGAATAATGAAGAATCAGTGAATCACCTCATAATATGGATGAACTTGGAAAACATTATGCTGAATGAAATAAGTCAATCATTGAAGGACAAATATTGTATGAGTCCATTATTATAAAAGGTCAAGGAAAGGTTTACATAAGGAAGGAAATTTCCTTTGTTAGTTACCAGGGATGGGAGGGGAGAAGAAGGGAGGGAAAATAGAAGGATAATTGATTTTAAAAAAAAAGGTTTGTATCTCGATTCCATCTCTTAGTAGCTGGAACCCTTTGCAAGTTGCTTCATGTCTGAGTCCTGGTTCCTTGATCCATAAAATGGGGATAATGAGGGCACAGCATCATGAGGCTGTCAGGAGTAACTGAGCTAACCTACATAATGTGTTTAGCACATGCCTGGCACATTGCTGCGTTTTTTGTTGCTGTAATTTTGGTTTATTTGAACATTGCATTATGCCTTAAGTGAACGTTTCCACAGTAAATTAGTTTTCCATTCAATAATTCATGCACACAGCACAGATAAGTACGTATGTAGAAATATTCACAACTATACCTACATATAGGGAGCTCTGGTGGTGGAGTGATTAAGGCATTTGCCTGCTAACCAAAAGGTGAGTGGTTTGAATCCACCAGCTGCTCTGCAGAAGAAAGATAAGGCAATCTTTATCCATAAAGATTGGAAACGCAGCGGGGGTCACTGTGAGTCGGAATTGACTCAGTGGCACTGAGTTTTTTCAATATACCTATATATGACGGCACATAACAACAACAACAACAACAACATATATGCATGTAGGTGTAGTCCCATATGACATCCTACCCCTATTTAACATATGTATATACCTTGGAGCTCTGGTAGCATAGTGCCTAAGGCACTTGACTGCTAACCAGAAGGCTGGCGATTCAAACCCACCAGCCACTCCTCGGAAGGAAGGTTGGTTAATCTACTATCCATAGTGATACTGCCTCGGAAACCCAAGGAGGGGCCGCTGAGTCGGGTCCGACTTGACGGCACATAACAACAACAACAACTATCTAACCAGTGACTTTCCTTCCCTTCCACTCTTCATTCCTGGTAACTATCCAAGAATGTTTCTGTATATAAACCTATTCTTGACTTTTTGTAATAGTGGTATCACATAGTATTTGTCCTTTTATGATTTACTTGTTTCACTCAGCACAATGTCATCCAGATTAAACCATGTTGTGCAATGTTTCACAGATTCATTACTATTCTTTTTTATTGCCCTGGCTCTTGGTTGGCTCTACATTTTCTTCTCTCCTTTACTTCACAAACGTTAAATAGCATCTCCTCTCCCATGGCAAGCTGCCAGTACAGTGTCTGGAATATAGTAAGTGAGCAGTGAATATTCAAGAATGGATAGATGGATGGAAAGTTAGATGGACAGGTAGATGGATGGGTGGAATTTTAGATGGACAGATAGGTAGAAGGTTGAATGGATGAATGGATGTATGGGTGATTGAACAGATAAATGGATGCATGGGTGGGTGGATGGATGGAAAGTTAGGTGGAAAGTTGATGGATGAGTGGAATTTAGGATGGACAGATGGGTAGATGGTGCAATGGATGGAGGGATGTGTGGACTGGTGGGTACAGAGAGGGACAGATAATTGGATGGACGAATAGATGGGTGGACAAAAAGTGGGTGAATGGATGAATGAATTAGGTGCATAGATGGATAGATGGATGTTAGGTTTTTATTTATTTATTTTCTTCTTCTCCATAGCAGCATTAGTAAGCAATAATTTTTAAAATACTTCTGAGAAAGGTTAACAATGAATGGCGTGAAAACAATACCCTAAGTTCTCAAATTCATTCATTTTGAGACTCCTTTTACCCATATCCTCTCCTCCTCAGGCACTGCTTGCAAATGCACAATATCATTTTAAATGCTCTGATAAGTGCTTTAATAAAGAAACATTTAACTTTGTTTAATCCAGAGTTCAGCCAATCATATTCAGTGACAGATTTTTTTTTTTTTTTTGGTTTATTCAGAAGCACTGTTTAACATAACCTGAATCTACTTTGTGGCCCAACCTTGTGAATAAGTATAAAATATTTTCAAGAATGTTTTTACTTGGCAATCCCTTACTTGAAATGTTCCCATGATGCAGAATTCCCTTTGTGTATATGCGTGGGCATGTCTTCTGAGGCCATGGAGATATTGCCTGATGGTGACCTTGCTGTGTGATCATGGAGACAACTCATTTCCCTTCTGGCCTCCAGTCCATCATTTATAAAAAGGAAGAAGATAATGGCTGTGGAAAAGAACCCTGATCTCTCTTCCAGTTCCAGCCTGGCTGGACTTCATGATTCTATCTGTTTCCGAGGGATGCCTCCATATATGGTACATCCATTGGGTACCCACCTGACACAAGCCATGATATTTCCAATCGCCTTGTATGCATGTGAGAGCTGGACAATGAATAAGGAAGACCGAAGAAGAGTTGATGCTTTTGA
>NW_006921784.1:2353800-2355189 GCF_000298275.1 Orycteropus afer afer
TTGTGGGGCTGGCGCGGGATCGGGCAGTGTTTCGTTCTGCTGTGCATGGGGTCGCTATGAGTCGGAAACGACTCAACAGCACTTAACAACAACAATTGGGTACTCAAGGAAGCCCAGATCTGCAGGGGTTAAGCACTCACCTGCTAACCTGAAGGGTCAGCAGTTAGAACCCTCAATGCTCTGAGTGAGAAAGATGTGGCAGTCTGCTTCCATAAAGATTACAGGCTTGGAAACCTTATGGGGAAGTTCTACTTTGCCCTATAGGTTTGCTGATTTGGAATTGACTTGACAGCAACATTTCTTTCTTTCTTTTTTTTCACTGTGTACCCACTCTGGCTTCCCTCCTTCCTGAGACACCCATCCATCCACTTGTCTAAGGGACAGACATACCAAAAAGGGATTAATTACCCACATCTGCTCCACATGTTTGGACCCCTTGATGCTCTGACTTAACTTCCCAATCCAGCCCCCCAGATCCTGTCAGAGGAGCCACTCATGTCTTCCTAACATGGCCCAGCCCTGCCAGGAGTAGTCCGCTCCCAGAGCCACTGCTCTGCTCCCCGCCTGGTGCCTGCCTCAGAGTAAGTGCATTCACCACTGTGTTCTGACTGCACCCATTGGCTCCCCTGCTCCAGCCCCACCTCTGCCCCTCCAGGATTGGTGGCAGCCGCAGGATTGGACTACATGATCATTCCTGCACTGCTAATTCTCTGGGCCAGGGGGTTAGAGGAGGATCTGAGTGGAGATCGAGGGCTGGCCTCCTTGCTCAGGGTTCCTAGCATGATGAGGTGGTCACTAGCTCTCCCTGCTCCTAGTGGAATCAGTGTGCAACCTCTGTGACTTAAACAGAGCCGGGATGTTGAACAAGGTGAATGGAATGAAACCTTGGCCCTTAAAACCTATCTCCTCAGGACTTCCCCCAAATCCTACCTTGCCTGAGGCCTCCTCTCTGGAGGAGGAGAGAAGTGGGGAAGAATGCCCAGCATAGCACCTGACACAGTAGGTACTCAGCACACACCACATTTCATTCCATCGAATGGCCCAAGGGGTTTGTAATTGGCTGCTCACCTGGGAGTTGGTAGGTTCCATGGAATAAAGACCTGGCAATCTGCTTCTGTAAAGACTTTTGCCAAGAGAGCCCCACGGAGCAGGTCTGTTCTATAGCATGTGGAGTCACCATGAGTTGGAGTAGACTCGATCACAAAAGGCTTGGATTTTGTTTCCTTTTTTTCAATATGTGATTGGAGTCCCTGGGGGGTACAAACGGTTAACACACTTGGTCACTAATCAAAAGGTTGGAGGGTTGAGTTTACCTAATGTGGCCTTGGGAGAAAGGCCTGGTGACCTCCTTTTGAAAAATCAGCTACTAAAAAAAAAAAAAAAAAAAAA
>NW_006921784.1:2355490-2356304 GCF_000298275.1 Orycteropus afer afer
ATCTTGGTTCAAGGCAAAGAATACCAGAAAGATGTTTACTTGTGTTTTATTGACTATGCAAAGGCATTTGATTGTGTGGATCGTGACAAATTATGAATAACATTGAGAAGAATGGGAATCCCCAAACGCTTCATTGTACTCACGAGGAACCTGTACCTTGACCAGGAGGCTGTTATTGGAACAGAACAAGGGGACACTACATCGTTTAAAATCAAGAATGGGGTGCGTCAGGGTTGTGCCCTTTCCCTATACTTATTCAATGTATATGCTGAGCAAATAATCTGAGAAGCTGGACTATATGAAGAAAAACATGGCATCAGGATTGGAGGAAGATCATTAACAACCTGAGATACTGCAGATGATACAACTTTGCTTGCTGAAAGTGAGGATGACTTGACTTACTGATGAAGGGTGAAGAATACAGTCTGCAGTATGGATTACATCTCAATAGAAAGAAAACAAAAATCCTCACAACTGGACCAATGATCATCACAATAAATGGAGAGAAGATTGAGATTGTCAAAGAATTCATGTTGCTTAGTTCTACAATCGATGCCAATGGAAGCAGCAGTCAAGACATTAGACAACGTGTAGCACTGGGAAGGTCAACCACGAAAGAACTGTTTCAAGTGCTGAGGAGCAAGGATGTCTCCTTGAGGACTAAGGTGCACCTAACGCAAGCCATGATATTTCCAATCACTTCGTATGCATGTGAGAGTTGGACAATGAATAAGGAAGACCGAAGAAGAGTTGATGCTTTTGAGTTGTGGTGCTGGCAAAGAATACTGAAAGTACCATGGACTGCTAAAAGAAC
>NW_006921784.1:2356774-2385029 GCF_000298275.1 Orycteropus afer afer
TAGTGTCTAAGGCATTTAGCTGCTAACTAGAAGGCTGGCAGTTCAAACCCACCAGCCACTCCTCGGAAGGAAGGTTGGACAATCTACTTCCTTAGAGATGCCACCTTGGAAACTCAAGGAGGGGTCGCTATGAGTCGGACATGACAAACGCCTTTGTTACATCTTCCTATTATCATCTTTTCTGAATGTTAAGAAAGTATACTTTTGGTGGCCTTTCTCCCTGTTTTCTTTAAAGCATCATTAGTTTGCTTCTTGACAAGATGTTGAGTGAATGCATGAATGAATGAATGCCTATGCTTGGGTGTGAAGGTGAGCTGAGTCTCACAGGCATGTTTTCTTTGAAACATGCAGAGATGATGAGAAATGAGAAATGAACCCCTTTACAGATCACAGCCACACCCCTTATTTCCCAGAGGATGAAACCAAGGCTCAGAGAAGTTCTGGAAACTGCCCAAAGCCACAGCACTTGTGAGTGGGCTCAAGTTCGAGCCCCTGACCACCATTTCCCCTTCAGGCTTATAGAGCAGCCTGGCCAGATTTAAAGCTTTGCTTCTACAGAGAACATTAGAGGCAGCGGTTGTTCAGTGGTAGAATTCTCACCTTCCATGCAGGAGACCCAGATTCGATTCCTGGCCAGTGCATCTCACGCACAACAACCTCCTATATGTTATGAGGGCTTGTGTGTTGCCATGACACTGCACAGGTTTCAGCAGAGTGTCCAGATGAAGATGGACTAAGAAGAAGGGCCCAGAGGTCTACTTCTGAAAATCTGCCAGGGATAACCCTGTGGGTCACAATGATCAGATCTGGGCCTGATCATGGGGAAGACGTAGGACTGGGCAGTGTTCTTTTCCATTGTGCATAGGGTCACCACCACCACCAACAACAACACAACAGGGGATGCTGGGAGAGAGCAAGGTTCAAGGAAGGGAAGCCATGTGTCCGAAGTCACACAGCCAATACTCTGAGAGTAAATACCTTTGTGCAAGTGTCCCAGGCCAATGTCCAGTCACCTATAGCTCCAGTGATCAAGGACAGACTGGTCCCAGGGAAAACTGCACTGTTTTCCCTAAAGCAATTCCTCCCAAAAGTGGAGGTGGCAACTGTCCCAGCCTCCGGGGCCTCAGAGTCAGCCCCATTATTACTCCTCTTGGTGTAATAAATACATTTTAAGAGAAACAGATGCTGAAGCAGTTGGACAGGAAGGGCCCAGGCATGTGAGGAGGAATCTGGTTTACGAAAATCTGTCTAGTTGCCAGACGGTGAGCAATATGGTGCAGCCAGCCAGATCTGGGTCTGGCTCCAGGCAGGCTAATCAGGCTTCCCAACCATGTCCTGCTGGTCGTTCCTGGTTACCATCCTCAGACACTCCAATGGGTGTCCATGATGCTGAGGGCCACAGCTCCTGCTCATATGGAAAGCCAGCACTGTATTGAGGACCAGCACTGTTTAGAGAGTGGCAGGGCTGAGGCGAGATATCTAACTCAGACCCAGGTACCATCCATACGTGGCTCTTCCCTTCCCAAAATTGGGCTCTCTCTCTCTCTCTTAGTGTTTGTTACCCACCAGCAGCTACCTTGATACCTTACTCTGTGACTCTGTGAATGGAAAAGTTCTCCTTGCTGCCCTTCCTGCCTGGGAAACATCTCTGTCACCCTCCGTCACTGCATGGCCACCTTGATGAGAGAAAAGAAATGTTGCCTCCTTTACAAAAGGTATCTTGGCTGCCGCAGGTGTGGCCTCCAGTTCCAGTGAAGCAGAGATACCCAGAGCACAGTTTTGTCTACTAGAATGGACCTCCCCATGCCCTATCCCTTTGCTTGAGCTCACAAGTCCTGCTGCTGTGAGGTAGAAGAGGAACAGAATGTTCAGTGAATGAATTGCCTTTCTGTCCTCACAGCAACCCAGTGGGTGAAGAACAATCACCCCATATTTCAGATGAGAAAATAGATGTTCTAAGAGGGGATGTGATTTGTCCAAGGTAGTGCTGGGGGCTGTCCTGGTTACCTGATTCTAATCTCACTCCTGTTTCCACTGATCACGCTGCCTCCCTAGGAAGACACTAATGAACCACCTCTAGGAAGAAAGGGAGGAACCCTGGTGGCACAATGGTTAAGCACTCAGCTGTGCACTGAAAAGTTTGGTGGTTCAAATCCACCCAGTGGCTCCGTGAAAGAAAGACTTGGAAATCTGCTTCAGTAAAGATGACAGGTAGGAAAACCCTGGAGCAGTTGGGTTGGAGAGTCACCACTATGGCTCAGAATCAACTAGATGGCCAAAAACAACAACAGGAAGAAAAACTTGGTGATCTACTTCCAAACAATTAACCTCTGAAACCCTATGGATCACAACAGAACATTGTTCAACACAGTGCAGGAAGGTGAGTCCCCTAGGTTGGCAACCCAAAACCACACTCACAGCCATTGAGTCGATTCTGACTCATAGTGACCCCCACTGGGTCGCCACGGCTATCCATCTTTATGGAAACACACTGCCCAGTCTTTCCTCTATGGAGCAGCTGGTGGGTTCCAACTGCCAATGTTCTGGTTAGCAGCCAAATGCCTTAACCTCTACACCACCAGAGCTCCGTCCCCTAGGTTGGAAGGCACTCCAAATAACAGACCATCACTTGCTCATGTGCTGCAAAAATAGACTCAAGCATACCAATGGCCATGAGGATGGTGTGGGACCAGGCACCAGGCAGCATTTCATTCCACTATACAAGGGGTCATCATAAGTCAAAGCTAACTCAATCACACCTAACAATGATGGTCTCCAAAGCCCTGGGTGGGTATGAAGATACTCAACCTTCTCTATGGTCACAAGCAAAGTGAGACTTTATTTGTTTCTGGGTGAACTAATACCAAGAACTTTTCTCTCTCACCCTAATACTTTGCCCCCTTCCATGCACTGACCTACAGAGGGTGATTAACCATATAATAAACTTTCCCCACAAATCTGACTTCAAGTGTTCTTTTCCACTGTCAACCAAAAAGGAAAGAAATCAGTCCAGAAAAGTCAAGAGTTCTACATCCAAATTATATTTCTCCAAGGATTTCTTGATCTCAGAAGTGGGACAAAAATACGTTATATGGTGTGTACCTTGATTTTTTTTTTTTTGAAAACTTGTTTCCTAAGATGATAATGATAATAATATCACTGTCTGCCATTTGTCGAAGACCTACAATATTCTAGGCCTCGTGCCAAGCATTCTACACGCATCAATTTTTTTCATCCTCTTTGCACCCCTGTGAAATTTCTGCCATCTTTACCATGCATAGTAAAAATAAGGGACAACAAGCTTTTGTCACTATCTCAAGACCACACAATTAGAAAGGTGCAGAGCTGAAATTCAGTTCCAGCTTGCTGACTGTCTGCCAGATCCTCATCCTGACTGCACTGAGCCTCCATTCCTCCCTCCTTTGGGTTGGAGAGGCCAGAAAGCCAAGGGCGATATTACCAGACTCCCTTGCAGCTAGAGTTCTGGATGTAGATTAGATTCTGCCAATGAGATTCAGGAAGCGCAGCCACCCTCTGGAGGCTTGTGGCTACCGCTGTTAGCAAGCGTGGTCCTAGTAACACTGAGTTTTCTGGAAACAGTGATCCCATTTCCTCCCCCCACCCATGGCTATCTAGAGGCATTGGTATTGGATATGGGGCAGCTTTGTGCCTCCAGCATAACTTCAGAATTAGCTGCCCAGCTGCTTGGTTCTGTATTTTCTGTGTTTCTGGGTTCTTTATTGTCTGTATATTCAGGAGGTCCAAACTTAAACTTGCTCCTTCCCCTTGCTCCCCCATTGGTGGTTTTATAAGCTCCTAATTCCTTGTCCTCACAGAAAAATGGATATCAGAAGAGACTCTGAAACTTGCCCTTGAGCTAAGAGTAGCTAAAGCAAATGGAAGAAATGACAAGATAAAAGAGCTGAACAGAAGATTTCAAAGAGCAGCTCGAGCAGACAAAGCCAATTATTATAATGAAATATGCAAAGACCTGGAGTTAGAAAACCAAAAGGGAAGAACATGCTTGGCATTTCTCAAGCTGAAGGAACTGAGACAAAATTTAAGCCTCAAGTTGCAATATTGAAAGATATGGGCAAAATATTGAATGATGCAGGAAGCATCAAAAGAAGATGGAAGGAATACAGAGAGTCACTGTATCAAAAAGAACTGGTTGATCTTTATCCATTTCAGGAGATGGCATATGTTCAAGAACCAATGGTACTGAAGGAAAAAGTCAAAGCTGCACTGAAAGATTTGGTTAAGAACAAGGCTCCAGGAATTGATGGAATGCTCATTGAGATGTTTCAACAAATGAATGCCCTGCTGGAGGCACTTACTTGGTTATGCCAGGAGATTTGGAAGACAGCTACCTGGCCAACTGACTGGAAGAGATCCCTATTTGTACCCATTCTGAAGAAAGGTGATCCCACAGAATGTGGAAATTATCGAACAATATCATTAATGTCACATGCAAGTAAAATCTTACTGAAGAGAATTCAAAAACAGTTGCAGCAGCATATTGACAGAGAACTTCCAGAAATGCAAGCTGAATTCAGAAGAGGACGTGAAACGAGGGATATCATTGCTGTTGTCAGAGGGATCCTGGCTCAAAGCAAAGAATACCAGGAAGATGTTTACTTGTGTATTATTGACTATGCAAAAGCATTTGATTGTGTGGATCATAACACATTGTGGGTAACATTGAGAAGAATGGGAATTCCAGAACACTTAATTGCACTCATAAGGAACCTGTACATTGACCAGGAGTCTGTCATTCGAACAGAAAAAGGGAACACTACATGGTTTAAAATCAAGAAGGAGTGTATCAGGATTGTATCCTTTCACCACACTTATTCAATCTGCATGCTGAGGAAATAATCTGAGAAGCTTCATATATGAAGAAGAATGTGGAATGAGGATTGGAGGAAGAATCATTAACAACCTGCTACATGCTGACAACACAACTTTGTTTGCTGAAAGTGAGGATGACTTGAAGTACTTACTGATGAAGATGGAAGAATACAGTCTGCAGTATGGATTACATCTCAATATAAAGGAAACAAAAATCCTCACAACTGATCCTATAAGCAACATTACAATAAATGGAGAAAAGATTGAAATTGTCAAAGACTTCACATTACTTGGTTCTACAATTGACGCCAATGGCAGCAGTCAAGACATCAGGCAATGTATAGCAGTGGGCAAATCGGATGCAGAGGACCTGTTTCAAGTGCTGAAGAGCAAGGATGTCTCCTTGAGGACTAAGGTGCACCTGACACAAGCCATGGTATTTTCAATCATATGCATGTGAGAGCTGGGCAATGAATAAGGAAGAGAAAAAGAATCAATGCTTTTGAGCTGTGGTGCAGGTGAAGAATGCTGAAAGTACCATGGACTGCTAAAAGAACTAACAGGTCTTTCCTGGAGGAAGTGCAGCCAGAATGCTCCTTGGGAGCGAGAATGGCGGGACTTAGTCTCACATACTTTGGTCATATTGTGAGAAGAGACCATTCCCTGGAGAAGGATGTCATGCTTGGTAGGGTGGAGGGTCAACGAAAGAGGGGGAGGCCCTCAACAAGGTGGATTGACATGGTGGCGGCAGCCATGGGCTCATCTATGGCAAGAATCATGGAGCTGGCTCAGGACTGGGCAGTGTTTCATTCTGCTGTGCATAGGGTTGCTATGAGTCAGAGATGACTCGACAACATCTAACAACAACAACAACAATTCTCTGTACTAAATTCCTTTCTGCTTAACATACCTGGGCTGGATTTTGACTCCTGCATAGAAACTGGACACTGTGAAACATCAGGCAAGCCTATTCCGGTTTCTGTGACCCGTTTTCCTCATCTGTCAACTTACAGCATCATATGGGTGCTGATATGAGAGAGTAGAAGCAAAAGGGGTGTTCCAGCCATAAAGTATTCCGTGTGAATAGTGTACTCTCCCTCATGGGTGAATGTGGAACATGGTTTTTTCGGTAGCTGATCCATTAAAAAAAAAAAAAATGAATGAAAAAACAGTTGCCCTGGTGACCGCACATGTGTCAAAGTACAACTGTGCTCTATCGGGTTTCAATGGTCGAATTTTTGGGAAGCAGATAGCCAGGCTTTTCTCACAAGGAATCCCTGAGTGACCTGGAACCTCCAACCTTTTGGTTAGTATTGAGTTCATTAACCATTTGCACCATCCAAAGACTAGGAACTGACTCATATCCACCCTTCACTCTGAAGCCTATTCTGGAAGCAGGTGCCCTATCACCTTACTAAGGACTTGGAGAGCAGCTGGGGTCAGGAACAAGGATTCAGGGGGACTGGTTTGTGACCCATGTCTGCTCATGATCTCCTCACTTATAATTGGATCACCTGCATCATTTTACCTTACCTGGGATCCTTGCTGTCATAATGCAGGGGAGCTGCCGTCGTGAGCGGTCCAACCCTTGTCTTTCTATCTTGTGGGAGGGGGAAGGCACATGGTAGGATGCTCCAGGAACAAAACTCACCCTCACTATTCTTGAGATGTTGCAGCCTCCAGAAGTTGACAGCATTGATCAGGGCCCTCTGGGGTCTACCTTACTAATAGAGAAACAGGTCTGAGAGAGAAGACCGTTAGGAAGGGAACCAGATTTTCACCAGGATACATTTGCCATCACCAGAATGGCTTTTGTGTCAGAGAAGCTGGACTTGAGGGGTTTTTGGAAGTGTGTAAAAACCAGTGGATTCACCCCTCCATTCAATCAACATTTTTGAACACCCGCTATGTTCCAGGCCCAGTGCTGACCCTGAGAATTCAATAGTAGCAAAGTCAGACATGCCTGGTGCCTGCCCTCATTGATAGCCTTTCAGGGGAGAGAAGAGTGAGCAGACATTACTATATGACAGTGATTAATGCTGAATTAGGGGAAGCAGAGGGGACTGTGGGAATCCAGGGCAGCCAACTGACCCAGCCTAGGGAGGTGGTCATGGAAGGATACCTGGAAGAGGTGACATCTAAATTGAGACCTGAAGAATGTGAAGTAATTTTTCAGGCAAAAGGAGAGGTGGTGAGGTTGAGAAAGACTGTTAGCATAAGCAAGAAGCTTGAGTGAAGACTCTGGAAGGGAAACAAGTTTATCCAAGGACCCAGAGTTGTTCAGTGTGGCTTGGCAAAGACTGAGGGGCCAGTGGCAGGGTCTCAGTTCACAAGGCCCTGTAGGCCAGGGGAAGGAGCACACCTTTGTTATAAGGGCACTGGGGAGTCATGGGAGGATTTAGAGTAAGGAGAAGTACTCTGGTTATCTATGTCACTCCAACACTTGCTGGATTAAAACATCTAATTTCTTATCATCTCTCACCATTCTAGGGGTCAACTAGACTCTGTCTTAATTATGTAATGCTGCAATAATAATAATAATAATAATAATAATAATAATAATAATAACAATAATAATACCATAAATGGGTAGCTTTAAAGAGCAGAAATTTATTTTCTTACAATTCAAGGAGGCTGGAAGTCTGATTTCAGGGCATGGCTTTAGGGAGAGGTCCTTCTTTGTCCATATCAGCTTCTAGTAGTAGCAATTCTTGGAGTCCCTCAGCTTTTGGATGTATTTGAATACCAGTGTCCAAATCTTTTGTGTATATACCTAAGAATGGAATTACCAGATCCTATGGCAATTCATAGGAACCCGGACAGAGGAGCAGTCAGCCGCAAGGATCCAGGTGAAAAGAGGGAACTCAGGCACACCCAAAGCAGCAGGACTGGTGAGTGGGAGAAAGGGGATTAAAAGCCAGGAAGCCGGATGGAGGAGCAGTCAGCCACAGGGATCCAGGTGAGGAGAGGGAACTCAGGCACACCCAAAGCAGCAGGATGGGCAAGTGGGAGAAAGGGGATTAAAAGCCAGGAACCCGGATGGAGGAGCAGTCAGCTGCAGGGACCCAGGTAAGGGTGGTACGAGAGGCTTCCAACAGGTTTGTCCTACTGTGGTGACGTGTTGATGTGAGTTTTGAGGCTGAGCCATTGGTGTTTCAAACCCAGCGGGATGCACATGGTGCACAGGTATCAGCCCAGCTTACCAACTGAGACAGACTAGGAAGAAGGAAGAGCCTGTCCACTTCTCAAAGAATTGGCCAGAGAAAACCTTATGAATAGCCAAGAAACACATGGCAATTCATAAGGAGCTCTGGTGGTTTAGTGGACAAGACATCTGGCTGCTAACCAGAAGGACAGTGGTTCAAACCCACCAGCTGCTCCATGGAAGGAAGATGGGGCGATCTACTTCCATAAAGATTTACAACCTCAGAAACCCAATGGGGCTTGTTATGAGTCAGAATTGACTTTATGGCGGTGAGTTTGGTTTGGAGTTTATGGTAATTCATGGTGAAGAAATCGACCTTGTCAAGGATTTCATTCTACTTAGATCAAACAATCACTACCCATGGAGGCAGCAGTCAAGAAATCAAACATATTGCATTGGGTGAATCTGCTGCAAAAGACCTTTTTAAAATCTTAAAAAGCAAAGAGGTCAGCACATTGAGGATCAAGCGGCACCTGACCCAATTACATCATATGTACACAAAGCATAGACAGCAGAAAAAAGGAAAGACAGAAGAAAATGGATGTGTGTGAATTGTGGTGTTGGTGAAGAACATTGAACACACCCCGGGCTTCCAGAAGAATGAACAAATCAGTCTTAGAATAAGGGAGGATGGTAAGACTTCAGCTTGCCAACTTTGGACATTGTTCTGGTTCCCTAGTGTCTCTCTGACAAGAAGATATCACAAATGGGATGGCTTTAACAAACAGTAACTTATTCTTACAATTTGGAGGCTTTAAGTCCGAGTTCAAAGTGCCAGGCTCTAGGGGCTGGATGAAAGCCCCTCAACCTTGGGCTTCAGCTCTGCCTCCTACTCCCGGCTCACTGAAGCTAGAGGCTTTTCTTCACTCAGACAGTTGCTGGCTGCTGACACTGACAAGCCCAAGCTTGACAAGTAAAAAGGTACGGTTCCGATGTTACCAAACCACATGGCAGGCCATGAATTCAAGTCCATTCAAAGTCCCAAGGTCAGCAGAGCATGGCAGGCTGCTGAACAACAACACAGCTACATGCAGGGTTCAAGTGTGCCATAAGCTAGAGACCATTCCCCAAGGCTTTCCTTATATACAGGAAGCAGACCACATCCCTAAGGCAGTTACTCAGCAGTTCACAGTAGATTCCACCACGGAGTTGATTATCAGTCTCATCATGGGGAATACTACATCCAGCTGCCCAGCCACTCAACCAGGCCCAGCCAAGTTGACACACAAACGTAACCACCACAGACATGTTATGAGCAAAGACCAGTCACTAGAAGAGGCAAAGTAGAGGGTCAACAAAAAAATGAGGGAGACCTTCCATGAGATGGATTGACCCAACAGCCACAACCCTGGGCCCAAACGCACCAGCAGGCATGCAGGTGGTGCAGGGTCAGGCAGCGTTTCATTCTGTCCTATGGAAGCTCACATCTAAATTGAGCAGCAGCCATCCTGACGGCACCTAGCATCAAGAACAACATGGTCTTTCCATCCTTAACTTCCTGAGCATCCCCTAAACCATTTTCCACAGCAGCTAAACCATCTTAAATTCCCACCAGCACTATACCAGTGTTCCAATTTCTCCCCATCCTTGCTGTTAGTATCGTTCCTTCATATATTTTTTATAAAAACATAGGAAAGATCATAAAAATATATCCAAGCTTCCATCTGCACCAATTTTTCTCCACTTTCTGAAGTAAAAACAAATATGTAAATTGAAATATCTCTCTTACTCTCAAATCCATCTTAGAGTTCAGAGCTGGAGTGAACCTTGGGATTCACTGAGTCTATTTGTTTCTGTGGAAAGATTGGGAAAAAGAAGTCCAGGGAGGAGGGTTAAGAGCCTTCCTAGGGTCACACAATGAGGCAGGGCAAAGCCAGACGTAGATTATAGGTCTTCTCGCTCATGCCTTGAGCTCTTTAAACTGGTCTCTGTTTCAACTTCAAAGTCCAGGCCCGTCATTTCTGCTCTAATCGTTTTGGAAACATGAATGTGTTCCAACATGATGCATTCTGTCTTGTGCTTTTTTTGTGTGTGATATATTAGGGAAAAGTTTGAGCATAATGTAAATTTCACGTTGGCTTATTTGCAATTTTGTCCACAAGAAATACTAAGCAAACGTAAGAAACTGTACCCAACTGAACCAAGCTGTTTAGGAATTGTTGTTGTCGGGTGCAGGCAAGTCGATTCTGACTCATAGTGACCCCATGGGTTGGTGTGGAACTGCTGCCTAGTCTTTCCTAGGCTGGAATCTTTACAGGAGCAGATTGCCATGTTGTTCTCTCGTAGAACCATTGGGTAGTTTTGAACCACCAACTGTGTAGTGAGCAGCCGAATGATGAACTGTGGTGCCACCAAGGATACACAACACACCCACAGACACACACACACATACACACACACACCCCTCAAACATCTCCAGTGACTCCAGTTTACTGTGATCCACGTGCACGGTTAGAATTCAGATCACCCTCCTTCCGTCACTCACCTGAACTCAAACTGCAACCCCTCTAACACCCATTTCCACCAGTAAACTTCAGGTCTTTTTCAAGGTAAAATAATGTATACAGTTACTGTATCATTTATCTAGTTCTTAACCACTGAAGATGTGTAAAACCATGCTGACATTTTTATTAGATTCCTATATTTATTATTATTATATTGTTTCGGATGGAAGTGTTGAGTGCTGACCTGCTGACCCATTTTCCCCATGAGCCCTGTGGTGTTTTTGTGTAATTCTGCATGGTGCACCACCACAGTGATGTTCAGGGACACACATGTCACCTTACAGCAGAACTATGTGCACAATGTTGTCATTGTTAACTGCCATCCACTTGATTCTGACTCATGGACACCCCAACTGTGACTTCAGCTTCACTGTATAGGGTTTTCAAGCTGTGACCCTTAGGAGCTTGAAAGATCACCAAGTCTTCTTTCTAAGACAACTCTGGGCAGATTCGAACTGCCAACCTTTCAGTGCGTAGTCTAAAGCTTAAAGATTTGCTCCACCAAGGGACTCCTGCTTGACACAACAAAGTCCAGAAAAGCACAAGAGCAACTGCTAAGACATTAAGATTTGATCCCAGAACACTGTGAGAGCCATGTGGCCATGTTCACTCTACTGTGGACCACAAGGAATCTACTGTTAGCTGCCCATTTTATCACAGTCGTCAGTCCAGCTCCCACCAACAATCTTGAGGGAAAGCCCAGTTGTAGCTTGAAGTGGGTGATGGGGAATGACTCTCTCTGTCTCCTTAGGGCTAACCTAGATCCAGAAGTCAAGCCTCCAGTGAGACTGGCTGGTCTCAGCTCTAACAAATAACAGCCTTTAGAAAAGAGAAAGGACTAGTAGATTAGGTAGTGAGCCCCCCATCAGGAGAGGCATACAAGCAGATACAGTATCTGCCTATATGTCTAGTGTTGGTGAAGATGTTATCAAGAGGATTTACGCTTCCTTTGGGACTGGATTTGATGATAATTTCTAGATCCTTGGAGCTTTTTGCAAATAAGATTTCTAGAATTCTTGGAGGTAGGATTCAGGAAGCATATTCCCATGCCTCTTCCACCCATGTCCATGCACTGGGTGAAAGTTAGGTGGTCTGGATGTGGAGACTTCTGAATGATATGCTATCAAACGTCTCTTTTTATTCTAAATTGTGCGATAGCTTGTCTTAGATTGAACATCTACTCCCAGTGGCCTTTCCAAGAAATCAAGCAGGTTTTCCCAAGACTTCAGAGGCCTCTGGTGAGTGGCTGGTGTTGATGAAAGACTTCCCCTCCCCAACCAGGCTTTTCTCCACAACAGGTAGGGATCTAGGCCCTTCTTCATGGGACATTCAGCAGAATCCTTCCAGGAAAAAATTGTTGTGTGTTTTGGTCTAACTTTGCAAACGAAATGGTGGGAGGGAGTACGAATATGTTTTCCAGCATGCACGGCCCTTCATCTTTGCTATAGTCATCAAGATGCCAAAAGTAGCCATACCACTTTCCTTTATATAACAAAGCTTGTTGAAATGTACCAGCGCAGGTGGTGTTTACCATGTATAGAGTAGAAAAAAGACCTGCTTGCATTAAGAGTTGTCATGAAGATTCGTACTCTCTTGAGGCTGAGCTCCTTGGCACCAGAACAACTTTATTATACATTTCTGCAAGGAGCTCTGGTGGTGTGATGGATAAGGCATTTGGCTGCTAACCAGAAGGCCAGCAGTGCATACCCATCAGCTGCACCATGGAAGGAAGATGGCGCAATCTACTTCCATACAGATTTACAGACTGGGAAACCCAATGGGGTCGCTATGAGTTGGAATCGACTTAATGACAATGAGTTTGGTTTAGTTTTGGTTAGTGCCAAGAGGTGCTGGGCCTGGGGGATGATGGGCTTAGTATCTATGAAATGCACAATAAATGGTCAACTTAAATAGTAAATAGGAACAAATCTGCTACAGTGTCTGATATACATTGCTCAATTTAAATACCTATCTTTATAGTAAGGAGCTCTGGTGGTGCAAAAGTTAAGGCATTTGGCTGCTAACCAAAAGACCAGTGGTTCAAATCCACTGGCTACTCCATAGAAGAAAGATGAGGAGAACTGCTTTGAAAGGATTTACAGCCTTGGAAACCCTAGGGGGTTGATATTGGTCAGAATTGACTCCATGGCAGTGGGTTTGGTTTGGTTTGGGATCTCTGTGGTGAATCTTGGATCTCTGGTCTAGAGTCTGGATTATCAGTCTGACTTCACTGTTAGCATACCATGAGATGTTTGGCCAACCCCGTTCCCTCTCTAGTTCTCAGTTTCCCAATTTGTAAAATGAAGGTCCTTCCAATTCAGACATTTTATGAAACAGATAAGCCATTTAGCTTTCATTCAAAAAGATTTAAATACAACAACATACAACCATCCTCCCACTAGAATGGCTAAGATTAACAAGACCGACAGCACCAAATGTTAGTGAGGGCATAGAGCCACTGGAACGCATACATTGCTGGTTAGAGTATAAAACTGTACAACGCCTTTGGGGGTAAAAAGAACTATAAAGTTTCCTGTAAAACTCAGAATAAACCTTATGACCCAGCAGTTCAACTCTTAAGTATTTACCCAGAAAAATGAAAACATATGTTCACAAAAAGACTTGTATAAGAATGTTCATAGGCTTTATCTATAGTATCTAAAAAACTGTAAAGAGCCCAAGGACCATAATAAGAGAATGGGTAAATGAGTTGTGGTATATTTACACACTGTAACCCAACACAATAAAAAGGACAAACTACTACTCCATGTAACAAAATAGATCAATTGCCAAAACTTTACATTGAATGAAAAAGCCAGATACAAAGGAATACAAGTTGTATGATTCCAGTTATTTAAGAAGGTCTAAAACAAACAAAACAAATCCATGGTGGAAGTGGTAGTTAAGGTTATGTGTCAGCTTGGCTGGGCCTGGTTTGAGTGGCTGGGTAGTTGGATGTAGTGACTCCCATGGTGAGATTGGTAATCAACTCCATGGTGGAATCTACTGGAGCAGCTGAGTAATTACGTTAGGGATGTGGTCTGCTGCAGTACGTAAGGGGGAGCATTGAGAAAGGTCTCTGAGCTTTTTGGCACACCTGGACCCTGCATGTAGCTTAGTCTTCATTTAGCAGCCTGCCATGTTGTCTGTCGATCTTGGGACTGTCTCTGGACTTGAACTAGTGGCCTGCCATGTTGTTTGGTAATATTGGGACTGTGCCATTTTACTTGTCGACCTGGGATTTGTCTGCCTCAGCAGCCAATAGCCGCCTCAGTGAAGACACACCTTCAGCTTCAGTGGGCCAGGAGCAGGAGGCAGAGCAGAAGTCCAAGGTGGAGGGGCCTTCACCCAGCCCCTAGACCCTGGACTTTGAATTCAGACTGGAGACACCAAAACTGTAAGAGAATAAACTCCTATTTGTTAAAGCCACCCATTTGTGGTATATGTGGCACTAGAGGTAACCAAAACAGTATGTGTGGGGGATGAATCAGAGCAATGTTTACCTCTGTGGGTAGGGGTGGGGACTGATTGGAAAGAGACATGAAGGAACTTTCTGGATGATGGTAATGATCTACGTCTCAATAGGAATTTGAGTTGCATGGGTGTTTGCATTTGGCAAAGCTCAGTGGCTGTACGCTCAAGATTTGTGCATTTCTTTCTATGTAAATTTTCCATCCACCACCCAGCTGTTGGACTGTCATTCTGTGGTGGCTTGTGTGTTGCTGGGCTGCTGGAAGCTACAGCACTGGTATTTCAAATCCCAGCAGGGTCACTCATGGTGGACAGGTTTCAGCAGAGCTTCCACACTAAGACAGACTAGGAAGGAAGGCCTGGTGACTGACTTTCAAAAATTAACTAATGAAAGCTCTATGGATTGCAAGAGAAGACTGTCCCATATAATGCTGGAAGATGAGCCTAAACATAGCAACAAGCATGAGGATGGCTCAGGACTAGGCAGTGTGTTGCTCTGTTATACGTAAGGCCGCCATATGTTGGAGCCAACTCAATGGCAACCAACAACAGCAACAAATTTACATAAAAACTGTAGACAATTAGTGATATTTGCATTTTTTAAAAATATTTCCTTTGAAATGCTTTAAAAACTAAGATGGATTAATGGATGGTGGTTGTTGTGGGATCTATTGGGTCAATTCTGACTCATAGAGATCCAAAGTGTCAGAGTAGAACTGCCCCATAGCATTTTCTTGGCTGTAATCTTTAGAGAAACAGATCATGTGGTCTTTCTCCAACAGAGCCACTATGTAGGTTCGTACTGCCAACCTTCCTATTAGCAGTCAAGTGCTTAACCATTGTGCCAGCAGAGCTTCTAATGACTGGGCAGAGGATATATATGTCTGCTGTACCACATGTCTGTCTATCCTTGGCTTAGACACCACATGGCTTACCTAGAGAAGCCCGGCACGAGGCAGTGAGGTCATAGCTACCCACCTCTCCACAGCCAGACCCCCAGATTCTCTCTGCCCTATAATGATTTATCTTCTAGTAAGTGGAACATCCCAGTTAGATACCTGGGGAGGCGTCACCTGGCTCTCGGCATCCTGGCTAACTCAGTCTTCTGCTGTTTCTTCGCAACCAGATTCCCTTCCTGCATAAACAGGAAGCTGAACTCAAGATCTGGCTATGGTTATGGCAGCCTGCCAGATGTCTATCAATCACAATGAATTGAAGGCCAAAGTCATGTAACAGCTACTGACTGAGCTTTGGGGCTGGAATCATAGAGCTGAATCCAACCAAGCTAAACCTGTACCAGCTTATTTCACTGGGTCCTTTGAGGTAGATAATAAAACCAAAATCAACCCAGTTGCTCTTGACTGGATTCTGACTCGTGGTGACCTTTCAGAGGCAGGGTAGGATTGTTCTCTGGGATTTTCAAGGTTGTGGCCTTTAGGAAGCAAGTCTCCAGGTCTGTCTTCCCAGGTATCTCTGGGTGTGGGCCAGTTTTTCCTTTCACACTTGAGTGCTTAAGGTCTGGTGCCACCCAGAGACTCCTGAGGTAGATAGCAGACATATCATATCTCATATGAGGAAACTGAGGTCAGAAAACATTTTCAAAAGCAAGTGTTTGTGCAACTGTTCCAAGGACCTTGTAGACCATGTGATCCTCAGCCTATATGACCATGAGACCAGAAGAACTAGATGGTGCCCAGCTACCACTGTCAGCCACTCAGAGGGGGATCAGTGCAGGATAGAGTGGGGGAACAATGTAGAACAAAACTCCAAATCATATAAAAAGACCAGGTTTGCTGGTCTGATAGACCCTGGTGAGACCCCTGAGACTATGAACCCTAGTGACCCTTCAGGTCTGGAACTGAACTCACTCCTGTGGCTTCCAGCCAAACAATAGACATGTATATGGGTTAACCTTTACTTCAGGTAGATACAGTCCTTGGAGTGTCAATCATGGGAGTACAGAGGGCAATGTTTGTATCAGGGGACAGCTAGGGGGCAGAGGTGCACGGGAGGAAAGGACACAGAGGTAACTACGGGGAAGAAGTGGGAAGAGAGCTGTTACACTGTGGGGATTGCAGTCAGTCATGAAAGAAAATGTGTATGAACTGCTGTATGGAAAATGAATTTGCTCTGTAAACATTCACCCAAATCACAATAAAAAATAAAACAACAAGTGTCTATGAACAACTTACTGTGTGTAACACATACTTCACATCTTGAATCTGCACAACAGCCCTGTGAGATGGCTACTGCCCCTGTTCCCATTTTACAGATGATGAAAGTAAGGTTTGGCAAGGGAAATGACTCAGCTAGGCAGTAGAAGAGCCAGGATTTGAACCTATGATGCTAGTGCTTTGGCATTTAATGCCACACTCACCATTTGAGATGCAGCTGTGCATCAGCTCAAAGAATGTGGCTGAGGCCTGTCAGACCCATGGGGCATGCCATTGATTCTGTCATTGACACCTTAAAATCCAAACTAAAAACAAAACCCCAAAAGGGCTTGTTCTATTCTGCCTTTGGGACAAAGAAGAAAGAGGCAACCAGATCTATGTTCCTCCTCTGCCCGCCCCTCCCTGACCAAAAACCCGTTGCCATGGTGCCAACTCTGACTCCTGGCAGCGTGTGTTCAGAGCAGAACTGCTCTGTGGGGTTTGCAAAGGCAGATTGTTCAGAAGCCGATTGCCAGGCCTTTCTTCCAACGTGCCTCTGGGTGGGCTCAAGTCTCCAACCTTTCAGTTAGCAGCCAATCAAGGAAACCTTTTGCATGACCCAGGGATACGCCCCTTCCCAATATTCTCAAGCATTAAAAAATCCACCATTAAAAACTCCAAGGGTGACGCCAATAGATGCAGTTTACTGGCATCTACAATGACTTAAAAAAACAAACCCGCTGCCGTCAAGGCTATTTCCACTCATGGCGACCCTGTAAGACAGAGCAGAACTGCCCCATAGCGTTTCCAAGGCTGCGTATCTTCATGGAAGCAGACAGCGGCATATTTCTCCCGCTGGTGAGTTGGAACCGCCCGCCTTTGGGTTAGAAGCTGAATGCTTTGACCGCTGCACCTCCAGGGCTCCTTACAATGGATGTGGTTATTGTGAGCCACGCGGTGCTAATGACGTTACAAAGCTGAGACATGGGCAGGGGGTTGAAAAGGCAATTTTCAGCGAATCTCCAAAAAGGTTCCGCCCACCAAGTCTTGCTGTGCTGAAGATGCCAATCAGATTAAAACCACCAGTTGCCACATGATCCTGTCTGCCTCCACTAACGCTCATTAAGCTCAGCAAATCCCTTTTATGGTGTTTAGGACACCTCCGGAGGAGTTTGCTGTGTCAATATTATTCCACCATTAAATCCTGCTCCAGGCCGCCATCAACAAGTGGGACTCGCAAGGGTCCCGCGGAGGGGGCTGCGCCCGGGTCTGTGAAGTGCAGCCAAGGGGCTCGGCCAAGTTGCCGCGCGCTGGTGATAACGCTCCCCGTCCCCCCTGGAAGCCTGCTGCCACTTGGGCCTGCTTAATGGAACGGGCTGCTGAAGCAGGCAATTTGGGATTGAAATCAAACAGAACGCCGGGAGCCACTTAGAGCTCGGGCCTGTCTTCAACAGCTGGCACTCACGGTTAACCCACTTAATCTCGGGTGGGAGCCTCCAGGAGGCAGCCCTCTTGGCTGAGGCTGAAGCCTGCGCGCTTCATCTCCTGCCTGGCAGCAGACGCGGGCATGGGATGCACGGGTCTCCAGCAGCACGGGTCTCAATGGGTCTCCATGGGTCTCCAACCGGAAGCCTCTTTGCCTTGGCCGTCCTTCCTCTGGCCCACACGCCTAGACCCTTTCCCTGTTGATGTGGATACTGGAGGAGGGGAGTCACTCCACGATGGGCCATCCGTTATCAGGAGTGGGTGACCTGTCTGACACAGCAGAAGCTGCCACTGTGGGGTGGCTGTCACTGCTTTATGGGTGTCTTTCCGGCTTTCTTTTAAAAATGAATTAGTTTATTTTAAAAGTTGATTTGCAAGTTGTATTCTTGGGATGTGGAGACAGAAGATAATAAGCTTAAATGTGGAAACTTGAAGTATAGTGAAGCCCAGGCCAGGGCGGACGTTCATTGTGGGAACTCAACAGGTCCCAAGAGAGGTGGTCCCTGCCACGTGGAACTCACAGGCTAGTTCTCCACTTGTGAGGAATCTAAAGCTCTGGGCCACCAAAGGTAGGACTGTGCAGTGTCACAGGGCCTGGTACACAGTAGGGGCTCGGGAAATGGGGAGTATATGTGCCTGCAGCACAGTGGCTGGCACATGGTAAGTGCTCGATTAACATTAGCTCGCTGGCTCTCATTCTTTCACTGGGAGTTGGAGTCCCAGCTCAGTCATTTTGCAGCTGTGTGACCTTGAGGCAATCACTTCCCCTCTCTGAGTCTCAGTTTCCACCTCTGTCAAGCAGAGCTAAGGAGCCCTGGTGGTGCAGTGATTAAAGCACTTGGCTGCTAACTATAGGATTGATTGTTCTATCCCACGAGCTGCTCTGTGGGAAAAAGAGGTGGTGATCTTTTCCCCAAGATTCACAGCCTTGGAAGCCCTACAGGGGAAGTTCTACTCTGTCCTATAGGACATTGCTATGAGTTGGAATCAAGTTGATGGCAATGGGTTTGGTATTGGCCACATGAAGCTGTTGAAAGGATTCACACATCCTACATAGGTTTGTTTGACAGATAGCTGTAGACCACCTACCCTTTACTGTGTACTGAACTCTGGTGGCACAGTGGCACAGTGGTTAAGGTGCTCAGTTGCTAACCAAAGGTCAGTGACTCAAACCCATCAGCCACTCCACAGGAGAAAGATGAGGCAGTCTGCTTCCATAAAGAGTGACAGCCTTGGAGACCCGAAGGGGTTAGTTCTACTTTGTCCTGTAGCATCACTATTTGAAATCGACTGGATGGGAGTGGCTTTAGTTTTGTTTGAGCGACCAATGAGATGCAATCCCTCCCTCAGCCGGCTCCTGGTCCATTAACAAGTGAACATGACACCCTGTGGTCAGTGCTATGGTAGGGTAACTTGGGATACTCTGGAAGCTCCAGTGAAGTGTCCTTAATGTGCTGGCTGGAAGGTGGGGAGTGGCCAGCAAAGACTGCTGAGGGCCGAGGGCAGGGGGTCAGCAAACTAGAGTGCAAGGGCCAAATCTAGCCTACTGCCTGTTTTTGAATAGCTTGCAGACTAAGAATGATTTTCACATTTTTTAAAAGTTTATGAGAACTCAGGAGGAGAATAATATTTTGTGGTAAATGAAATTCAAATTTTACTGTTCATCAATAAAGTTTTATTGGAATACAGCCAGGTCCATTCATGTATGTATTTTCTCCTGATGCTTTTGCACTATAATAGTGGAGTTGAGTCATTGTGATAGACCAGCTGGCACGGCCTGCAAAGCCAAACACATGTATTGTCTGGCTCTTTACAGAACATTTCTGACCCTTCTTGGATGAAGCGATGTGTGAGCTGAGAAGTGTAGAGTCAGTCAGTTGGGAGTGGACAGAAGGGGTGCCAAGGAGGGATTTCCTTTACAGGTTGGAGGAAATTCTTGGCAGCTTTGGGGATAATGGAAGTGCTGTGTGGTAAACTTCAGACCAAAGCAAACTGAACCCATTGCCATCGATTGCCAAGGAGATAACTGTTTATGGAAATTGATTGCACCATCTTCCTTCTGCGGAGTGGCTGGTGGGTTTGAACTGCCAACCTTGTTGTTAGCAGTCAAATGCCTTAGGCACTGTGCCACTGGAGCTTCTAGTATGTCTGACAGTGAAGGATAGGACTGTGCTTACCTTGCTCACTGGGTCCTCTGTCCCTGTCAGGGATTATAAATTTGAAAAGAGGCTTTGATTCTGTAGGAAGGAGCTGTGGGGCTGGGAGAGAGGGAGAATCTTTAATGTGAAAAAGTATGAAATTGTTCACTACAGATTAGCATGCAAGCACAAATAAGCCAGTGCTTACCTTGTTTACTGGATAATCCAACAGGGATAGACCCATGGACAATCTGACTGGAGAAAGCACGCCCCACCCCAGTTGCTATGGTGTTGATTCTAACTCATGGCGACCCTGTGTGTAGAGCTGTATGTGCTATAGGGTTTCCGATGACTGACGTTTTTAGAAATAGAATGCTAGTTCAGTTGGGAGAGCGTTAGGCTGAAGATCTAAAGGCCTGGTTCAGTCTGGGTTTCGGCAGCTTGTTATAGGTTTGCATATTTATTGGGAGCTCTGGTAGCAGCGTAGTGCCTAAAGCACTTGACTGTTAACCAGAAGGCTGGCAGTTCAAAACCACCAGCCACTCCTCGGAAGGAAGGTTGGGCAATCTACTTCCGTAGTGATACCGCCTCAGAAACCCAAAGAAGGGTTGTTATGAGTCGGGTCCGATTCGATGGGACATAACAACAACAACAACAAGGCCTTTTCTCTGAGATGCCTCTGGGTGGCCTCAAACCCCCAACCTTTTTGTTAGGCCTTTTTGTTAGGAGCCAAGCACATTAGCTGTTTACAAGAAGACTAATATACCCACTCCTCACTTACCAACTGTCTTATTATTGAACATTTTGCATTTAGGACAATAGTAAAAAAAAAAAAAAGAAAGAAATACTATCCCACTGTTTTTATGCACTAAAAATATACATCTGGTAGTAATGAACACTGAGGTGCGAGCTGAAAGTAATACCGGCTCTGATGGTTTAGGGTTCTGTGTCACCTTGGCTGTGCCGTGATCCTCAGTGGTTTGGCAGTTAGGTAATGCTGTGGTCACTCTCCATTTTGTGATCTGCTGTGGTCATCCTCCACATTTGTATAACACTGATTTCCCCATAATGACCTGGTCTTTGGAACCTAATTATTTCAATAAGTGAGGAGTTGTTGTTGTTATGTGCCATCGAGTAGGACCTGACTCATAGCAACCCCTCCTTGGGTGTCCGAGGCAGTATCACTACGGAAGTAGATTGCCCCATCTTCCTTCTGAGGAGTGGCTGGTGGGTTTGAACCGCCAGCCTTTTGGTTAGCAGTCAAGTGTCTTAGGCACTATGCTACCTGAGCTCCCTAATAATGATACTAGATTTCATTTATTAAGTACCTGCTAGATCCAAAGATGTTCTCCTAAAATGTTCACATTCTGACCTCCAAGTGGACCTGAGAGATGGGAATTATTAACCCCACTTCACATATAAGAAATCCAGAGCCCAGAGTGGTGAAGACATCTGGCCAAGGTCACTCAGCAAAGCATACCTTGGATCCCCTGGCCTTCCTGCTCCCAAATCCATGATCCAAACCCACACCAAAACACCCAGGCATTTTCAGCCCATACCTTACCATGTTATAAAGTTATATTAAGTCAAATTTACAAGTTTATTTATAAATGTGTAAATTTGCAAGTTAGAAAGTTAAATTAAAAAAAAAAAAAAAAATGAAAATTCATCTGGACCAGAATACAAAGAAGGATGCTTGAAGCCACCCCCCTCTCCCATCCTGAACCATGAATCCAGTCCTCCCCTCCCTGTCTCCCAGCCCAGACTCCTCTGATCTTCCCACATCACCGGGAAGAAAAAAAAAAAAAAAAAAACGTTGCTACTGAGTCCCTTGCACCCTTGCAGTCCCCAGCAATCCTGTAGGACAGGCTAGAACTGCTCCATAGGGTTTCCAAGGCTGTAATCTTTACAGAAGCAGACAGCCTCAGCTTTCTCCCACGGAACAGCTGGGGAGTTTGAACTACTGACTTTTTGATTAGCGGTGGATTGCTTCAACCTCTACGTCACCAGGGCTCCCTTGATGGGAAGGAGAAACGGTGGGGGTGGGGGCAGGAAGAGGGTGGTCTTCCCAGAAAACGCCAGCAGAAGAGAACTCTGTGGAATGGTATTCAGATGCGTCCCTGATGGTGCGGTGGAGTTGGCAGCCCGGTTCCCAGCAGCTGTTCTCTGCACACAGAATAAACACAGGCGGATGAATGCATTTGGGCTGGGAAGCCACCTTATCTTGCGAGCTCTAGGCAAAACCATGAGGCGCTGGGAAGGCAGGCTTGACAACGGGAGACCAGCGCAGAGACTGCGCTGGGTTTGTGCTTTTGGCTGCCTGGAGCTATACAAGCAGCACGGGCAGCGGTGAGAGCAGAAAGACGCTGTGGGCAGAAGTTCCCAGCACTTCCTGTCTGTGTGTCCTTAGACAAGGCAGTTCACCTGTCAGCCTCTGTTTCCCCATCTGTAAGTGGAGATAAGAGTACCTCCCATGGAGGACAGGTGTGTGGTGGGCACTGCCAGATGTCAACCAGACTCCCCCTTTGAAGAAGGTCTTGCTGCCCTGATGGTTGGGAGGCTGCCCTCTGTGTCGGCCCAAGGTCATGTCCTTCTGGAGATGGCCGGTCCCCATCCATGACTGGTTAATATGAGGGAAGAACAGTCTGGACTCTCAGCCCACTTGAGACATTCTGAAGGACCATTCCAGCTCAAGGGCTCCCCATGGAATTGGGGAGACTACCACTGGGGCTGCTTCTAAGTTCAACCTCACCCTCAGCCCACTTACCCTCCCTTCCATGGGTGTTGATTTCCAAGAACACTTCCTCATCAATGACGTGCCTGCCAAATTCCATCCTAGTCTGCTTCCTGGGCACCCAAGTTGGGAAAATGTGCTTGAGAAGTTATCTTTGGAAAGCCCCTGGGATAGAATACAGATTAGCAAAGGGACGACGAGAACCACAGGGAGACCCTACTGCAAAGTGTCTGATTTCCTCTTGATTTCAAAGATAAGCCGCCACAATCGAGAGGGCATGTTTCCATTTCTGAACAGTGACATCTGCTCCCCGCAGCTCCCATCATGTAGTTGTTGTTGTTATGTGCCGTGGAGTTGGTCCTGACTCATAATGACCCCTCCTCAGGTTTCCCAGGCGGTATCTCTAAGGAAGTAGATTGCCTAACCTTCCTTCCAAGGAGTGGCTGGTGGGTTTGAACCACCAGCCTTCTGGTTAGCAGTCAGGTGCCTTAGGCACTACACTACCAGAGCTTCTAGTTGTTGTTGTTGGGTGCTGTCAAGTCAATTTTGACTCATAGTGGCCCCTATGACAGAGTAGAACTGCTTCATAGGACATTCAAGGCTGTAATCATTATGGAAGGTGCTCTGGTGGTGCTGTGGTTAAAGCATTGGGCTGCCAACCTAAAGGTCAGTGGTTTGAACCTACCAGCTGATCTGTGGGAGGAAGATGAAACAATCTGCTTCCTCAAAGATTTACAGACTTGGAAGCCCTGTAGAGGCAGTTCAACTTTGTACCATAGGGTTTCTATCAGTGGGGAATCAACTCTATGGCAATGGGTTTGGTTTGGAATCATGGGAGCAGATCCCCATGTCTTTCTCCCGCTCACCTTTCAGTTAGTAGATGAGTTCTCAACCCCTGCACCACCAGTGCTCATTCCATCATGCAGCGAAGCCCAACTGTGCACTGAACCTACACAGACAACCGAATATATAACCGTTCCCATTTGACAGGTCGAAAGAAATAAAGGGATGTCTGTGGTTCAGCATAGTACTCCAGTCTTTCACTCAGAAGCTGTTGCATGCCGCCTCTCAGGCCTGCACAGAGAGCTGAGAACACAAGCAGGAGACAAGTGGCCAGCTGAGCAACAATGATGCACTCAGAAAGGTGATGACTGATGAGCACAGGGTCTATTTGAGGGATGTGATGGGGAAGCTGGAGGCAGCTGGGGCCAATCACACAGCAGGACAGGAATCTAAGTCTTCCACCTCCATGCCCGCTGCTGATGGAAGAACCTCTATCAAGAGAGAAATGCTTGGGAAAAAGAGCCAACAGTGATTCATTGTAGAATTCTCACCTTTCATGCGAGAGATCTGAGTTCGAAGTCGGTCCAGGGCACCTCATGTGCATTGTCTGTGGAGGCTTGCATGTTGCTAGGATGCTCGACAAGTTTCAATTAGAGATGCCAGACTCAGAGGGATTAGGAAGAAAGACCTGGCAATCTTCTGAAAAATTAGCCCATGACAACCTTATGGATCACAAGCAGCCAATCCACAATCGACTATGGAGCGGATGCAGGGCTGGACAGCGTTTTGTTGCACTGAGTATGGATGCGGTTACTACAAGTCAGGGGAGAGAGTGAACCACAGGGAAAACTTAAGAAGAGGCTGGGTTCTGGGCCTGCCCCTCCCAACTCTAGCCTCTAGAGACAGCCCAGTTTCTAGCTGCTGAGGAGTTGATTCTGACTCATGGCAACCCCACTGTCCGCAGAGTAAAGCTGTGCCACCGGGTTTACGCGGCTGTGACCTTTGGGAAGCAGATCACCAGGCGACTGTCTCTGGGTGCGTTCAAACTGGCAACCTCTGGGCTAGTAGTCGAGAGCTTAATCATTTACACCATCCAGGGAACTAGAGCCAGCCAAGGATCTCCAAACGCCCCCACCCTCTCTGCAACGGAGTAGCTCTGATTCCTCCTGCCAGGTTTCCTCCCTAGCAACTCAAAAGCTTAGCAAATCCAGTTGCCTCCAAAGCAAGATGACCAAGTTTGGAAGAGACTCCGAAGCCTCTCTCCTCTCTGCGTGTCTTCTGGTGGAGCGGTCAGCCTCTCTTTCCAGTAATCAAAGCCAAAGCCATCTTTTTAAAGTCTTCTTCTTTCTCTCTTTAGGCAGCAGCGTCTGTTCCTGTGCACGCGCGTCTCTGCTCCCGGATGCCCCGCCCGGAACTTTTTCCTGGCAACACACGGAGAGCTTTCCCAGACAGGAGGGAAGGCTTCTAGGAGACACATGGCTCAGTGGCAGTTGTTGGATTCCTGGAAAAGGCTGGGCTCACAGCGGAGCCAGAGAGGACAGTCAGAGGCCCTCATGCGGAATGGTGGGCCCAGTGAATTTGGTGACCCACCGTTAAGCCGCAGTCTGAGCTGAGAGCCCTCCCAAAAGAAACCGCGCGTGCGCACCAGGTTCCCACTGCCTCGCAGGATTCCACCCTCATGTTCAAGCGTTCAAGGCCCCACAAAGCTGGCCCCTGCCTGGCTCTGCAGCCTCCGAGCTCATCTCTCCCCATGAATGTCCTAGCCTGCGTTTCTGCCTACTTCTTTCCAGCCATTCCTTCTGTCTGGAACGCTGTGCCTTCAGTTGGTTAGCACCAACACCTTCTTCCATTCTCAGTTCAGTTGGCACCTCCTCCAAGAAGCCTTCTTGGCCAGGCCAGTGTTTGAATGCTTTTCCTATAGACTCCTAGACTTTCTCCACACAGAATTATAATTGTAGGTTGTTGTTGTTAGGTGACGTTGAGTTAATTTTCAACTCTCAGTGACCCCATGGGACAGAATAGAACTGCCCAACAGGGTTTCCTGGGATGTAATCTTTATGGAAACAGATTGCCACGTCTTTCTCCCACAAAGCCACTGGGTGGGTTCGAATCACCAACCTTTTGTTTAGCAGCCGAGGGCTTAACCACTGTGCCACCAGGGTTAACCTGTCCCATTTCCTACTACTCTGTGAGCAGTTTGAAAGCAGGATCACTGGATTTTACTCATCTTGGATCAGTAGACATCACTTCAGAGCCTGGTGCATAGAAGTTACTTTGGCATTACTTCCCCCATTGGGGACGCCATTGGGACTCCCCTTCTCTTGGTTTTATTCTTTAAACAGACCCCCAGATGGCAACTGGGATGGCCACCAGCATCCCTGAATTCACATCCTTGTCACTTAGCAACTCACCAGGAGGAAAATACTAGGGAAGACTCCCATTGGTCCAGTTTGGGTCACATGGCCCGGAGAAAGGCTTGCTTTGATTGGCTAGGTTGGAGTCAGGTGTAACCCCTGTGGCTGAAAGTGGGGCAGCCACTCAGGACCAGGGGATAGAAATTTCCCAGAGGAAGGAGGAGTTCTGTTGCTAGATAATGTGAAGGACAAGTATGAGGCAGGGAGAGATCACTGTAAACAATGTTAGGAAACCACTTTTTGTTTGTTTTACCACACTGGCTCATTATTTCATGGAGTAGTCAATGGTTTTACCCAAAAGAGGAGATTCTGAAACTATCCATGATCGTGACCTGTATTGAGTTATGACTATACCTAGGCATCCCCGAGTGATGCACACTTGGCTGTTAACTGAAAGGTTGGAGATCCACATTCACTCAGAGGTATCTCGGAAGAAAGTCCTGGCAATTTATTTCCACAAAAAATCAGCCCTCAAACACCCTTTAAGCATGCGTGGAATTGCCACGTGTCAAAATCAACTCAACAGCAACTGGTTTAGAGGCACAGTCAACAGATAGTTAAGCAATAAGCTACAGGAGTGGGTAAAGGCCAGATTATGAAAGATTTTTAGTGATACAAGCAGCTTGTCCCAGTAGCTCAGCAAACTATGGTCTTCTAGGTGGCTACCTGATTTTGTAAATAAAGTTTTATTGTAACAAGCCATGCACATACTCTCGCAGGCTGCCTTCAGGCTAAACCTGTAGCATGGTTGTGAAGGTGATGATATGGCCTGCAGAGCCCAAAATACATGTATTTATTCTCTGGCCTTTTACAGATAAAGATTGTCCATTCCCATGGGAGAGCAAGGGTTGGGGGATTGACATAAAGGGGTGTCACAACCTATCCTGTATTTTAAGAAGATGAATTCTACGTTCTAGGAATGGTGATGGGACACTTAAAAGATGGAATTGATAAGCTCTGGAGTTGGTTTGGATGTGGGTGTATTGGTAAGTGATCCCTGTCCCATTGGCCTATATCTCAGACAAGGTACCCAAGAAGTAGACCAATAGACAGGAAATCCAGTTCAAGGAGTTTATTTGGAAGGTAATCTCAGGAAGCACTGTTAGGGGAGGTGGAAGGTGAACCAGGGGAGGGAAGACAGACTTTGCAAGAGACGTTGATGAACAGGTGACTGCTGTGGACAACTGGAGCTCAATCCCACCAGAATACAGTGGAGAAGTGTCACACCCCTCCATGTCGTCATGCACAAGGGGCGAGAGAATTGGGGTGTTTACACGCCAGTTCCATCCCTCATTGGTTGAGTGCTCTTCCAGGGGTAGGCATATTCACTGCTACTTCCCTCATGCACGGGCAGAACAGGCTGGCAACTACCTGAAAGCTTTCACAATGAGATGCAAGTGTGCCAGCTGGGCACTGTGCTGAAATGGTGAAGGTCAAGGGGATAAAGCCAGAGCTGCACTTCCCTTCCAGGAAGATGTTCTTCTAATGAAGGGCCAGTGCCTCTTAAGGCCAGTGCCTCTTGAGTCCCAAAAACCTACTGGGCAGCCATGTGGATCTCTCTGTCTCTGTTGGTGTCTTCAGGTAAAAGTAGCCTAGGGTACAAGGAGTCCCTGGGAGGTAAAAATGAATGTCCTCAGTTGCTAACCAAAAGGTTAGAGGTTCAGGTCTACCTGAAGGCATTGTAGGAAAAATAACCTCAGACCCTGAAGGCCCAGCCTGCATTGTGCCCCAGGTGGTGCCACAGTCACAGTGTTAAGTAGCACCTAGCATTGGCTGAAGGAGCTCTGGTGATTTAGTCTTTACGTCACTTGGCTGATAACCCAAAAGTCAGTGGTTCAACCCTCCTGGCTGCTCCATGGAAGAAAGATGAGGCAGTCTACTTTCATGAAGAGTTACAGCCTTGGAAACCCAAGGGGGTCTCTATGAGTCAGTATCAATTCCATGACAATGAGTTTGGTTTGCTTTGAAACATCCATGGTGTTTGTGGGAGGGTCTATCTACACGGGTCACACCAAGGAACAATTTTCATAATTGGCCCCTTGGGACTCCCTCAGGTCCTGGGTCATTTTGGGGCAACACAGATTTTGACCAAGTCCAGAATGCCTTCTGAGAACCTGCCTTCTCTGACCTCCCACCTTATTCAACCAGCTCACTGTCCTGCAGGTTTAGATTTAAAGCACGTGCCAGGAAACTTTGAATCTTGTGTAGCTTTCTGCATGGTCTTTGTCCACTCTCATGCCCAAATAACAAGACCAGAGCAGATGACTGACTCAAATGGGATGATGGGACAGGAAAGATGAAACTCCTCCAGAAAAAGAAACACGCAGACCGAGAATTCTGATTCCAAATATTATTCAGATACTTCTCCCCACTTCCCCTTCTCACCCCTGTTGTTGTTGTTATGTGCCGTTGAGTCAGACCCAACTCATAGCGACCCCTCCTTGGGTTTCCAAGGCAGTATCACTACGGAAGTAGATTGCCCAACCTTCTTTCTGAGGAGGGCTGGTGGATTTGAAC
>NW_006921784.1:2385129-2477910 GCF_000298275.1 Orycteropus afer afer
AAGGCAGTATCACTACGGAAGTAGATTGCCCAACCTTCCTTCCAAGGAGTGGCTGGTGGGTTTGAACTGCCAGCCTTCTGGTTAGCAGTCAAGTGCCTGAGGCACTATGCCACCAGAGCTCCGCTTTTACTCCTGACCAGTCCTTAATCTGGTAATGAGATGGTGGTAGAGATGATGGGGATGGGGATGGTGGTGATGGTGGTAGTGGTAGAGAAGGAGGAAGTGGTGGTTGTGGACCTGTCCTTAATCAAAGCATTGACTGTTGCTAGCTGCTGTGGTGTCAGCCCCTGACTCATGGGGGCCCATGCATAATGAAATCCTGCCCAGTCCTGCACACTCTCATGGTCATTTATGGATAGGACCATTTTGTGATCCATAGTGTTTTCATTGGCTGATCTGGGGAAGTAGACCACCAGACCTCTCTTCCTAGTCCATCTTAGTCTGAAAACTCCACTGAAACCTGTTCAGCATGTTCACACCAACCTCCCCTGGCAGATGGTGGTTGTGAGGTGCATTGGCCCGGAATCAAACCCAGGTTTCCCACATGGAGAGCAAGAATTCTACCGCTTTCCCACCACTGCCCCAGCCATGGCGTAGGAGTACTTTTATTGTATGGAGACTCTTAAAGGGTAATCCTTAAGTAAAAGTCAAGTCATGACTTTCCTGCTATTATAAAATGAACACTTGTCAAAGATTTTTTTTAACTCATTCACTAATGAGGAAACCAGAAAGATGGTTTGACTGGCTCAAAGATTACAAAACACATGTAAACACCATCAGGAATGCTGGAAGGAATTTACAAGTAGATGCCAATGACTTTAGGGTGATAATCAGTTGCATCCCACTGGACAAAAGGCATTTGCATTTCTATGGCATGGATCATTTGTATTGCAATCAGTTTCTGGTAATTGTTTGTTTGTTTCACTTTTTCACTTAGAGAATTATGAAAGAACTCAAAGAATGAAAGGCATGGGTACTGGGAAGGATGCCCGAGATGAACATCCACATCAGCATCTTTTACAACTTTTTCTGACATAACCACACTGCACCCAACATTCTGGAAAAGAACAGAGAGGCTGTTTTGTGTCTCATGGGCCTCAGTTTCTTAATCTGCCAAATGGGCATCATAGGAACCCGTGATAGCCTAGGGGGATGAGCTCCACCTGTGCCAAGTCCAATGAGAGATGTGAAGAGTGTCAGGAAAGGGTTTCCCATACCTCAGTCATGTATGCTCCTCCTTCTCCATTTTGGTCACATCCTTATTCTACCTGAAGAGAGTTAATATTTTCTTTACATCAACTTTGACTTGACGATGCCATTAAATCAAAGATGAAAAGCTGGTTCTATATGTTGATCCCCACCCCCCGAATACATTTGAAAATAGGCAGGTAGCCATTGT
Source organism: Orycteropus afer afer (assembly GCF_000298275.1). Lineage (NCBI taxonomy): Eukaryota > Metazoa > Chordata > Mammalia > Tubulidentata > Orycteropodidae > Orycteropus > Orycteropus afer. The sequence goes on from NW_006921784.1 coordinate 2,386,529, forward strand.
GATGAAACTAAGTTCATCCTTGTGTCAATCCAGTACTCTGGAAAACAGCAGATTAGAAAGATACCGAATGACTGAGAAGATAGCCTTTGCACACGCAATAACACACACACGTATACCACCACCAGCACCATACCACCACCAGCACCACCGCCACCACTACTTCTTCCTCCTCCACCACCACACCACTTCCTTCTTCTTGACCACCACTACTGTCACCACCATACCACCACCTCCTCCAGCATCTCCCCACCACCTCCTTCCCCTCCACCATCACCACTTCCACCTCCTCCACCACTACTACCACCATCACCACCATCACCATCTTCTCTACCATCACCACCACCACCTCCAGGGTTACCACCACCATCACCACTACCACCACCATCTCTTTCATCACCACTACCACCACCACCACTACCACCACCACTAACACCACCACCATCTTCTCCTCCATCCCCATTTCCTCCTCCTCAACCACTACCACCATTACCACCATCACTACCACCATCATCACCATCTCCTCTACCACCACCACCAATAATACCACTACCACCTCTCCCACCATCACTTCCACAACAACCCCTATCACCACCACATTCACGAACATCACCATCACCGTTACCACCACCACCATTGCCACCACCTCCCCCATCAGACCACTGCCCCATCAACACCACCACAACTTCCTTCACCAGGCCACCACCACAACCTCCTCTACCACCCCGCACACCATCCCAACACTACCACTTCCATTACTGTCAACACCACCACCACCACTACCTCCAGCACTACCACCAGCTCCCTCACAGTCAGCACAACTTGCTCCACATAACAACACCCAATTTGCAAACCTCTTTCTGAAATCTGAAGGAAAGGCAGTTGAAACTGAACCTAAGGAGGAACTTGAAGTCACATGCCAAGACCAAGCCAGGGAGAGGTGCTTAATGATCTGGGTGGTGGGAAGGCAGATGCCCCCAAGTCTCCATGTGTCCTTCCCCTTGGCTACCCTCACCCACCCCCAACTTCCCAGCTCTTCCCTTCTCTGGGCCTTTCTAAGCCCAGACAGTGGCCCCCTCCCATGATTCATCGGGCAGGAATGTGGGAGTACTCGCATTTCTCGAGCTAAGCCTTTTAATTCCCTCTCAGTGATGAATGGGCAAGGCCCTCAAATGAAACGTCCAAGCTCTCCATTCCAGCCCTCGTCCTCCCCCTCCTCTGTAGCGTAATTATTTTTGTACAGAACATGTCAAGTGCCCTGCTTCCCGGGAGCTCGTTTCGCATGCAAACATTTGGTGATTAAGCGAGGCTTACTTAATTAAGCACTTTGTAATGACTCTTAAACCAAAGAACAGCGAATTAGGAGTCCAGTTCATGCTGAAGATGTGAACAGCAAACAATGGGGTTGAGAGCCAGCCCGGGGAGGCATCTAGGCTGGACTAGGGCAGGGTGAGGGTTCCAACAGCTTTGATAGAATCATTCATTCATTCACTCATTCAACATATTTAGGAAGCACCTCTAGGTGGTGTGGGAGCTCTGGTGGCGCAGTGCCTAAGGCATATTTGACTGCTAACCAGAAGGCTGGCGACAAAAAACCCACCAGCCAGTCCTCAGAAGGAAGACTGAGCAATCTACTTCATAGAGATATTGCCTCAGAAACCCAAGGAGTGGTCGCTATGAGTCGAATAACTTGTCGGCACTGACTTTTTGTTTTTGTTTTAGGTGTTATACACTGATAGATACTAACAGTGCCAAAATCCCTGACCAAACCTGTTGCCTTTGAGTCAATTCTGATTCATAGCCACCCTACAGGACAGAGTAGAACTGCCCCATAGGCTTTCCAAGGCTGTCATCTTTATGGAAGCAGGCGGTCACACTTTTCTCCTACAGAGCGACTGGTAGGTTCGAACCACCAACCTTTGGTTAGCAGCACAAGTCGGGTGCATAATATGACAATGAATAGAACAGATGACTGTTATTGAGAACTGACTATATACCAGCCCTGAGAGGATGATGATGAGGAAGAGGCGGATAATGATGATAATAATAAGAGCAGCAAGCCCTGCATAGTCCTCCTGTGGGCCAGGCTTTATCCATAGGAACTCATTTATCTGAGTGCTTTATCCATAGGAACTCATTCAGTTCTCTGCATGATAGCCTGATCTAAGTGCCGTGGGCATCATTCCCATCTAACAGATGAGGACCCTGTGTGATCTCATTGAATCCCTGCAGTAACCCTGGTAAAGCAGCACTCAGCTTCTAACTGAAAAGTTGGAGGTGGGAGGAAGACCTGGCTATCTGGTTCCTTAAAGACTGGAGCCTAGAAAACCAACAGGGCCCTTGTACTCTGTCACATGGGGTCTCTGTGAACTGAAATGGCCTCCATAGCACCCAACAACCACACAGCCACATGGGGGTGATACCGTAAATATCGCCAGGTCCATGATATGATGAGGAAAATGGACTTTGGGAAGGTTCGCATGCCCAAAGTCACACTGCATAATGAACCTGGGGGCTGGGGATGGGGAGTGGGCTTCCTTCAAAGCCCTTGTCATAGTTTAATGTCCTCTGTGCCTTGCTTCTTTCTCTTGTTTGTGGTCAGTTCCCTTGTCACAATGCACAGTGAGGTCCCATAGTGTCAGCTAGTTGTCACCTGCCTGATTCAGGTATACCCTAGAATTCTGGTGGGTTTCTGGCCATCACCTTGGCATTCAGAAATAAAAATAAATAAATAAAGTCCCTATTTACTGCTGTGATCCTGGCTTGATGGCATCTCACGCAACTGTGCCTCACTTTTTCCATCTGTAAAATGACCCCTTTGGTCTGGATCATCTCTCAGACTAAATCCAGTGCTTGTTCTTTGGAGCCTAGAGAGTCCTCTGCTGTTTGAGAGTCATAGGAATGGCAGTGCCCTTAGGGGACTTCAGCTCCCAGATGCATCATTGCAGAAGGTGTCAGCCCAGGCCTGCACAGCTCTGTGACAGAGCAGGGTTGAGTCTCAGCCCTGATGTTTATAAGCTCCTCACTTCCTGGACAAGATGACTCTGTGTATTTCCAGACCTGCTGTGAGTGAACCACACAGGCTTATGGCTGTAAAAGTCCACTGGAAACCTTTTAAGAGCATCAAACCATCATTTCTCAAACTTGAACCCACTAATGTACCCCAAAGGGTCCATTTGTTCTCTACTGGTTCTTGTGTTCTCATTCTTATTGTAACATGGAAAAGGTTTTAAGCATATTTTGGAAGATGTGGTGATTACCTTATCACCAAGGACAACTGTGAGACTTCAGCGCCTGGGTTGGAATTTGCATTCACAGTCGTGAGCTTGCAATGAGTGGTTCCAATGCAGGTTTTGGAGGTGACCGAAGGGTGGTGGTGGTGGAGGAGTTGCCTCACCCTGTGGTCTCAGGGGACTTGGGTGAGCCCCACAGTGCCAGCAGCAGGCTGCTATGTAAGTGGACCCCAGCTCTACATGGGACAATGTGCACCCCTTCATAGACAATGAGGGTGGTTGGAGAAAGTCAGGGCAGAAGACCTTTCTCTGTTCCTGATGCTGGCAATATTTGTAATAGATAGTCCGTCAGAACTTTCAACAATCTGGTTTATGCAAAGCAGAGCACATTCCCATGTAACCAAGTGACACAACATAAAGATCAGCAGTTTAGGTTAAATATGAGTTAGCAAGCAAAGCCAACAGGCGTTCCGCTTCAGAATTACGCAAGTCAGAAGACAGACCCAGAGCGTGGCAGCCACTGCTCTTGTCCAGAGTGACAGCACCCTATTTTATGTGAGATGTTGATAGGTCCGGCTCTAAACCATGTCCAGCTAGAAGCTTTTATTCTACAGCTGCTCTTACAGATGGACTGGCTAAGGCAGTATAACCAAAGATCATTAAGTGACGTTTCTGAGCAGATTCTTTAAAGGGAGTTGGTGATGCTGGGAGGGATATTTCCCTTCTATTTCTGTGCAGGGAGCACAGGTGCAATGGCTGGTGCTACAGCAGCCATCCAGTGACCACGAGAGGACTTGGAATAGGTAGCCACCTGCTACGGCTATTAGTGCAGAGAAGACTGTGTATTGCCTAGTTTTTATTTATTTATTTTTATTTATTGACACAAGATACATATACAATCTCACTTCATTTAAACCACTGTCATTCTGGGTCTCTTTTATTAGTCTCTAATGGTATTCCTAATCCATAGTTTATATATAGAAATAGCTGTGGAATGTCTTCTTTCTGTATTAAACTTAACATGGTGGTTTAGATTCAAACATATGGCACTTTCTGTCATATTTAATGAATGATTATAATTTATATCTCATTGTTTGATAGTTCCATTTATAATTTTAAGGTTAGGGGGCTTGTATGTTTGCAAAAATAAGATAAAAGTTTATATCTTGATTTACATTAGTAAAATTTAAATTTTAAAATAAACTGACTTCACAAATATTAGAGGGTTTATACATTCCTCTTCTTAAAGGGGATCCATGTACTACTTGAGCTTAAGAAACGCTGTAACAGGGGCTCATCTGTCATGGTGGCCAGGACTGCCTTTTACCTTTTACTTCTAGTTACGGCACAGCAGGACTCACTGTTGTCGAGTCGGATCCGACTCATAGTGACCCCTCCTTGGGTTTCCGAGGCAGTATCTCTAAGGAAGTAGATTGCCCAACCTTCCTTCTGAGAAGTGGCTGGTGGATTTGAACAACCAGCCTTCTGATTAGCAGTCATGTGCCTTAGGCACTACACCACCAGGGCTCCTAGAGAAGAGCAGGGGGATGAGGAATTCTCATTAGCAGGTGAGAAGCACTCCAGCTGCGAAGCCTAGTGTTTGGCTTGAAATAAGGATGGGGAATAAAAGAAATGCTTTTCTTTAGTTTTGAAAAACTTTCCCACCCAAGACAAGGCCCTGCAGCATTTGTCTTCCCTGTATTTCCTGGCCTAGAGCAAGGCCGGAAGGCAGAAACTCCGAAACACCTCTTCAGAAGCTGTTTTTATGATGTCTACTGCAAGGAAAGGCAGGGGCTCTGAGGAACACCCTGCCTGATGAGATTTCCAGCCCGGGCAGGTGAGGCTGCTGGGATGGAGAGCTAGTCCATCACCCGGCAGCTTGCCAAGAACACCTACAGCATCCTTAGTATCTGCATCTGTGAAATGGGATCATGGAGCCACAGGGACATCTAAGGGGAGAGTGTAGTTTGAAAAAACAGGATAACCTGTGTTCACACAGGAGACATCTAAGTAGGATGGGGAGGGTGGTCTTCTACTAGAGAGTTAATCTAGTTTATTTTAAGTACTTCCTTTTCTTCCAAAGAGATATTTATTTTTAAGTTTTAGCTGTAAATGGCATTTCCAGGCTCTATAGATCTGGGACTGCAGCTACGCTTGCATGAATCGGAGCAAAAACTTTGACCAGCTGACACAGATAAATGCTACAGCAAGGCTGAGCCCTCAAAGCATCTCAGGTGAAGGAGCCTTGGGCCCATGGAATTACAAGAATTCAAATGCAAGGCACATCTCTCCCTGCTAATCCCCAAGGTTAGAGGAGCAGGTCTTTGCTTTGGAGAGGCTATCCGTATGGGGAGCTATGAGCTGACCCTAGTTCAATAGAGTTTAACAGGAAAAAACACAAAGTTGTCCTAACCAAAAGAAACCAAACTCACTGCCATGAGTCAATTCTGACTCATATTGACTCCCCGTGGGTTTCCAAGGTGGTAAATCTTTATGGAAGTAGATTGCCCAGTCTTCCTTCCACGGAGTGGCTGGTGGGTTTGAACCACCAACCTTCTGGTTAGCGGTCAAATGCCTTAGGCACTACAACACCAGAGCTCCTACTGGGACCAAAAGATCAATGATACACATTGTGGAGGTGATGTTTTTGGTTATTATAGCCAACATTGAGCTTTTATGATGTGTCAGGCATGTACCAAGCATTTACATGCCTTAGCTGACTTCAAAGAAGTCCCAAGCAGAGACTGAATACAGCCAGGTGAAGTGCCAGGTGCCTGGGGAATTATGGTAGAAGGCTGAGTCCCTGTCACACCTTTTAAGAGACCTGGACGTACACTCACCTGGAATCATTTCTTTATCTCTCCTGCTAGTCTGTGAACCCCATGAGGGCAGAGTTGTCCCTGGCCGGCTCGACAGCACATAACAACAACAATAACAGTTTACCCCAAATACACTACTTAGCATAGTACCTGCACATGAGTAAGTACTTGTTGAATAAATGATAGTAAATGTGGGAATGAATGAATGAATGCAGTCACTTTGGTGTTTAATGGCATATTAACCTCCTTACCAGTGTCAGACCTACAAAGATTCACCCAACTGACAACTGGCATGATTCAAATTTCGGCATCTTTGCAATCTAAGATGTCGTACAGGCTTGAGTGTGAGTCCAGAGTCTCACGACTCCTGGCTGGGAGTCTCTGTTTGACCATCTACTGGAAGACAAAGGGAAGTGAGCCAAGCCGCAGTTTCCTGAAGTTATGAAAAATAAATGAAATATGCTTGCAAAACCGTTAGCACTGTTCTTAGCATACGATGTGCCATTGTTAGCTGTGGTCACTATTATCATGATTCGTTCAGTTGAGTTTTGGGACACCGATGTAGGATTTTCATAGTTTCCTGTTAAATTTCATCTGTCCTATTCTTTAATTACTTGAAATCCTTTGGGGTTATGCATCAGTCATCCATGACCGACCCAGCATTTGGTCATGAGCCCTTTAGGCCCCCTCTTGCATCATCAAAGAAAAATGTTTTGAAGTTCATGGCCAAGGCAACCCCCATCATCCTTCTGATGAAGTGGCTGCATTTCCACAAAGACAAAGGGATTGATGATACGCGACTGTGATGGAGTGGCAGCTGACCTCACATGCCAGGCAAAGGAAGAGCACGTATTTGATCTAAAAGTCCCCCAACAAGTTTGATCTAAAAGTCCACCCAAACTCCTGGTGACCTCACATGTGTCAGAGTGGGACAGTGTTCCACAGGGTTTCCAGTGGCTATTTTTTTAGAAGTAGATCATACATAGAAACAATTAGTCCAAGGGACTAGTGGACCATGGAAACCTCAGCCTACATAACCCTGAGACCAGAAGGACGAGATGGGGCCCAGCCACCATGCCCAAGCAGCCTGGAAGGGATCAAAATTAGAGATCCTGGATAGAGTGGGGAAAAAAATGTGCAGTAAAACTCAAAATCATTAAAAAAAAAAAAAGAAAAAAGACCAGGCTTATAGGTTTGATAGAGACTGGTAAAACCCTCGAGACTACGGCCCCTAGTCACCCTTCAGGTCTGGAATTGAACTCACTCTTGTGTCTTACCTTCTGGCTGAACAACAGACAGGCCTACGAAGTGAATAACTACACCGGGTAGTTAGACTCCTGAGAGCAATCAACCAGGGGAGAGCCAAAGGGTAGCATTTGTGCAGGGAGAGAGCGCAGAGGGCAGGAATGCCTAGGAAAGGACACAGGGAAAAGGTAACCACAGGGAGGAAGTGGGAGGAGAGCTGTCACATGGTAGGGATTGCAATCAACGTCACAAAATAAAATGTGGAGGAAAGGTTGAAAACGAATTTGCTCTGTAAACTTCCACCCAAATCAAAATTGAAAAAAAGAAGAAGAGGAGAAAGGAATAGAAAGCCAGGCCTTTCTTTAGTGGCACCACTGAGTGGGTTTGAACTGCCAACCTTTATGTTAGGAGACAAACACAACCACTTGTGCCACCCGAGGACCTTCCAAGGACTCCAGAGAGGCTCAAATAATCGCCACTTTGTTAAGGTGCACCTTGAACTTTATTTCATTTAAAGTTCACAAGGAGCTGTGAGATAAGTAGGCATAGCTCTACTACTTTCCCTATTTTAAAGATAAGAAACTGAGGCCCACCAATCCACAGTCCCACAGGAAGTGGGGCAGTAGAGCAGTTCTATTAAGTTTAAGTCTCAGCATTTAAGCTGAGACTTCAACAAAATATGTCTATGACGCAAGGGCTTTTATAAGGTGGTGACTCTTATTGGCTCAAGGAGCCCTTGTAACACAAGTTGCTAAATGGAAGTTTGGAGGTTTGAACCCACCCAGGATCTATGCAGGAGAAAAAGCTGGTGATCTGCTTCCATGACGATTTTCGCCCAGGAGACCCCTTGGAGCAGCTCAACTCTGTCCCGTGGGGTTGCTTGCTATGAGTTGGCATCAACTCAGCCACACACAATAGCAGTTTGCTCAGCTACAGGAGTTGAGAACTCAGGGACACAAAGGACAATGTCACTGGGCGTCTAGAATCCCACCTCGTAACTCCCCACAGCCAGTCCCCAGGGCTGTGCTGCACTTTGGCTGCCTTGGGAAGCAAGGCCTTTCCCAGCCTTGTGACAGTTGTCTTCAATCGAGAGCCGCTTATGTGAATGAAATGACATTTTCCCCCCTCCCCCCAGGGACCAGCACAGTGATTTGTTTTGGCTGCGTTCAAAGCCAGCTCAGTGGTGAGGGGCTCAGTTCCCACCCTGGAGTGGCTCAGCAGCAGGGAAGGACAGGTTTTCAAGGAGAGGAGCAGGGGCCCTGTTGTCACAGGGAGGCATGTAGGGCCAGGACCGGGATCCTTCTGCTGGCCTTCCTAAAGGTGAGATTTGCATCTGAGCTTGACAGTACCCGCACTGCTGTGTTGATTCTGACCCATAGCAACCCTATGGCACAGAACAGAACTGCCCAATAGGATTTCCAAAGAGCTCTGGTGGCATAGTGCCTAAGGCTGCTATTTGACTGCTAACCAGCAGTTCAAACCCACCAGCTGCTCTGAGGAAGGAAGACGGAGGCAATCTACTTCTGTAAAGATTTACTGCCTCAGAAACCCAATGGGGGTCGCTATGGGTCAGAATCAACTCTATGGCAGTGAATTTGCATTTTTGGTGGGGAAAGAGGATTTCCGAGGCTGTAAATCTTTACAGAAGCAGACTGCCACATCTTTCTCCCCGAGGGCCCTTGGTGGGTTCAAACGGGTGACCTTCTGCTTCGCAGCTCAGTTTCACCACAGTCCCACCAGGGATCCTTCAGCTTTACAACAGGGATTGGTTTCTTGTTTACTTGTTTGTTTTGCTATAGGATATCAATTGACTTGTTTTCTTTAGTTTTTTTTTGGCTATAATCTTTACAGGAGCAGATCACCACACCTTTCTTCCATGGCGTTCCTGAGCAGGTTCCAATCACTAGCTTTTCGTTAAGGATTTAAGGGCAAGTTGCTTGCTCCACCCAGGGACCCAGGTGAGTGTTTTCCTATCAGCCGCTGTTTTGTATCATTTAAAACATGCGCATTCTTTTATTCTCTCCTCTGTCCCTTCCTTTTTCCAGCAAATGTTTACTGATCGCTTGCTAAACGTGGACAGTGTTCTCTTGTGAGCCATGGAGTTTTATTGGCTGGTTTTTGAACATAGAACGCCAGGCCTTTCTTCCTGGTCTTAGTGTGGAAGCTCTGCCGAAACCTGTCCACCATGGGTGACCCTGCTGGGATCTGGAATACTGGTGGCAGAGTTGCCAGCATCACAGCAACACCAGTGAAAATGAAGGAAGCCCCCAAGGAAAGGTATTGACATAACAATGCACTGAAACATACCAACCGTCATGAAGGCAGCCAACTCCATGCCAACAACAGCAAAGCCAAGTGGAGGACATGGGCTGGTGAGCTCCTAGAGTCACAGCAGGGAATAAACTGGCTGGGTCCCAGCCCTGGAGGAACAGTCTGTCTATCAGAGCAGACCAGCAGTGAATGAGTTAGTCCACCGCGCACAGGGTTAGTGAAAGTACAGGCCACCCTTCTATCAAGGGGCCTCCAAGCATGATTACGAGGTGAATTTTAATGACCTGGGGAAGTCTTTCTGCTAAAACATTAAGTGAAAAAGCAGGCTACAGAATATCTTGTGGACCGTAATTTCAACTTTATTATAAAAATATATGTGTACGTGAATAAGGAAAAAGATCGTAGGGAAATGCATAAAAATGTCAGCGGTGGTTATCGCTGAGTTGTGGGAATTAAATATTCTTCATTCTACCTTAATATGAGGCTCAGAGTCTCAGCCACAAGTAAGTATCCATTTCATTTTATATGTTTATATAGGTTTTAATTATAAAAGTAATTTATGCTCATTGAAAAACTTGCAAGTCTCTAATTCCCCTCTCCCCCTTCCAAAACCCCATTTAAGAATTTGATGTGCACCCTTGAGGTCTTGTGTGTGTGTGCATGTGCACATGCGTGTGCACACACATGTGCTCCCATGCCTGAGCATGCACACAGACACGCACACACATGCATACATGAACACACACATGCTCTTATAGTATCATTTTTGCTCCTGCTCAGATTTGTTTTGTTTGTAACGACAGTGTGTTTTTTAATTTCTATATACTTGTAGCTTTCCCTTAACAATATTTTCATAATAGTACATGCAGTTCTATGCCCATTCTCATTAATGCCTGAAAGGTATTCCAAAGTATGGTCATTTATTTAGCCAGTTCCCTAATGAAGGGCATCCTTAAATGGATGTCGTTGCACACCTGTATAAACATTTCAGAGGACAGATTCCTGCAAGCAGTCTTGCTGGCTGCGTGAGCGGGTAAGGAATATTTAGAATCAGTTATTACATTCATATGGAAAAGGCAATAATCAAGTCTTGGAAGTGGCTACATAGCACTATCAACTCATAGCAACACTTCTCTGTCCCGTTTTACAGATGGGGAAACTGAGGGCCAGGGAAGGACTGCTCTTTCTTGGCCAAGATCATATGGCCAGTGAGTGTTAGGGCCAAGTCTAGCCAGTTAGGACAGACTCCCACCTGGGGGCTCTTTCTGCCCAGCCCTTCCTTGGACTCACCTGGGGAAGAATCCCCTAGAGCTCTCTGCACCCCCCTCACTGCCCACCAGCCTTTGGCCACAGTCGGTTGGTTATTGACAGCATTTCCAATATGTGGTCTTGTGGGTGGAATTATGAGCCCTTAATTGAATTGAAAACAAAAGGAGATTGAGTTTTATGGGGAGCAGGAGGCCATTGGAGGGAGGAAATCAAACTGCAGAGAGAGCATGAAAGGTTTTAAGAGGAAGCCCAGCTATGGGGATGGGGGAGGATGCTGCCTCCGTCCACTGCTACAGGAGACGAACCACATTTACATGCTCCATTGCTGGTCAGCCCTTCCCTGGGGACCCTCTGTTCTTGCTCCCCAGCTCACCTGACTGTCCTCTGCAATGGGGTAGGCCGCAGAGACTCCTGAGTGCCAGGACTCCCAGGCAGCAGGCTGAGCTGGGGCACTGGCTCCTAGTGATTCTAGTCTGGGAACTGGCTGTCCCAGGTGAGTGACAGAGGCCAAGCTCACACTCCAGGTACCGATGCTGGAAGAAATCTCACCTCTATCATTATCTCCATGAACCTCCACAGCTCCGCTGTCAACAAGGCAGAGCAGAAGGTATGGAACAATGCACTAAAGTCCCACCTTATCATCAAGCCAGTCCCTATTCATGTCTATGTGCCATATTTCTATATTGGTGGACAGAGTCCCTTGAAGGCTGGCCTAGAAGTTATGGATTATTTATTTCTGCTTCCTAAGGCTGAACTCAATGCCTGGCACATTCTAGTTCCTTGGGGAGCTTTGTTTAATGGAAGATGCATGGTTATAGACTTCAATAAATATTCATGGGGTGGGCTGAGGATGGGGCTTCCACTCCAAGGAGGCACAGACAAGCAGAAGAGAAGTTGGAGTCACAGCTAGTTGGTGGACATGGAAAGAGGGACATTCCAGGCAAAGGGATGGTGTAAGTCAAACCACAAAGCCTAACAGTTTAGGGGAAAGTAGCAAAGGGCTTTCTGATCAGCCAGAGAAGGGTGGCAGATAAGATCTGGGACAGAAGATGTGGCCCACTTTGGAAGATCACTGCTTGCCACATGGCCTAGTTACCCAGTGTGGCTGTAATGTAGATACCACAGTAGTGGCTTGAAAGAAGAGACATTCAAGTTCTCGCCACTCTAGAGGCTAAATGTCCAAATCAGAGTTTCGGATGCCTCAGTTCCTTCTGTGAGTCTGTCTCCTAGTGTCTGGTGTCTGCCAGCAACCCTTGGCACTCCTCCCAAGGTGTCTGCCTTCCCCCATGTATCTATTGTGCTCTCTTCATAAGACCTCGCAGAAGTGGTTAGGGTTAGGACCCACTGTACTGCAGTGAGATGTCACGAACATAACAAAAGAAAACCTGTTTCCAAATGGGGTCATATTTACAGGTATGGATATTTTGAGGGACACAATTCAGTCCACAGCACCACGCCAAGGGCTTACCTTTGACTCTGTGGCTTTGATTCTCAAACTATACTTGCACTGCTTCCAGGAATATGTGGTACATTCTTTTTTTTTTTTTTTTTAATTTTTTTTTTTTAATTAGGATTTGGGTGAAGATTTACAGAGTAAATTCACTTTTCATACAGCAGTTCACATATACCTTGTCTCATGTCATTGACCAAAATTTACAATGCAGCAGCTCCCCTCCCACTTCCTCCCCATAGTTACCTCCTCCCAGTGTCCATCCCTTCATACTCTTCGAGAGGCCCATTGTCTGCCAACCCTGTATATGATCTTGGATACACTCTCCATTTAGACATACATAATTGTTTAGCTTGTTCACCCATCTATCCGTCCCTATACCCATGTTTGCTTTCATTGACAACTCAGTATTGTATTTACAAAGGGGTTCATATTTGTTGTTTGTACTGCCCATGTAACTCTCTCTGTCTTTCTCATCCTCAATGCTGCCATATTGGTCACTCACATTTGGTACATTGCCCTTCTCTTCACCCAAATCAATATTTATCTCTATCTATCTAACAGCATTCCCTCCCCTTCCCTCCCACCCCTGGTAACCAACAAAGAAAATGTCCTCCAATATATAAACCTTTCCTTAACTTTCACAATAACGGACTAATACAATATTTGTCCTTTTGTGACTGACTTATTTCGCTCAGCATAATGTCCTCCAAGTTCATCCACGTTATGCAGTGCTTTGCAGATTCTACATTATTCTTTAGCGTTGCATAGTATTCCATTGTGTGAATGTACCAAAGTTTGGTTATCCATTCCTCAGTTGTTGGACATCTAGGTTGTTTCCAAGTTTTGGCTATTGTAAATAGTGCTGCGATGAACATCGGCGTGCATATATCTGTTCTTGTTATGGCTCTCACTTCTTTAGGGTATATACCTAGTAATGGGATGGCTGGGTCAAATGGTATTTGCATTTCCAACTTTTGAAGGAATCACCATACTGCTTTCCACAATGGTTGTACCATTTTACAGTCCCACCAGCAGTGTATGAGAGTCCCAATCTCTCCACAACCTCGCCAGCATTTGTTATTTTCTGTCCTGTTGAACTTTGATACTAGTGCTGGAGCAAGATGGTATCTCATTGTTGTTTTGATTTGCATCTCTCTAATAGCTAATGATCGTGAGCATTTCTTCATATGTTTGTTGGCCGCTTGAATATCCTCCTTGGTGAAGTGTCTATTCATGTCTTCTGCCCATTTTTTAATTGGATTGTTTGTCTTTTTGTTATTGAGGTGTTGGAGTGTTCTATAAATTCTAGAGATAAGTCCCTTGTCAGATATGTTATTATGTGGTACATTCTTGTGGGAGCAGAAAGCCGCTGGATTTACCCAGTGCCTGTTCCTGGAGTGTTAATGAATTTTTTCAGGGTTAACAATTTTTAACTGCAAGATTCGCAGCTCTGCTGATGGTTACACACTCAGTATCTGGATTCAGATCTTGATTCAAATCATTGGCTGTATGACCTTGGCCAAGTCACTTTACTTCTCCCACCTCAGCTGTTGTGAATTGCTGTGGAGTGAGAGCCCACTGACATGAGGACCTGATGCATAACAAACAGGATGAAATGTTGCCTGGCCCTGCGCCACCTCCATGGTCATTGCAATGTGTCAGTCATTGTTGTGCCAATTGTGTCCATCCATCTCATTGAAGCTTTCCTTCCTTGTCACCAACCCTCCACTTGACCAATCACGCTATCCCTCTCCAGTGATTGTTCTTTCCGGATTACAAGTCTGTTGTTGTTGCTAGGAGGAGCTCTGGTGGCATAGTGCCTAAGGCATTTATTTGACTGCTAACCAGACGGCTGGCAGTTCAAACCCACCAGCCACTCCTTGGAAAGAAGGTTGAGCAATCTACTTCCGTAGCGATATCACCTCGGAAGCCCAAGGAGGGGTCGCTATGAGTTGGATCCCACTCGACAGCAGTGCATTGTTGTTGCTTTGTTGTTGTTGCTAGGTGTCATTGATTTGATTCTTACTCATATGGACCCCACATGACAGAATGGAACTGCCCCATAGGGTTTTCCCCATCTCGACAAGATGGATTGATACAGTGGCTACAACAATGGGCTCAGCTATAGCAAGGATTGTGACACTGATGCAGAACCGGGCAGTGTTTTGTTCTGTTGCTCATAGGGTTGCTACGAGTTGGAGCCAACTCAAGGGCATGTAACAACAACAACAACATATGGTTTCCTAAGTTGTAATATCTACAGGAGCATATATCTAGGTCTTTTCTCCTGCACAGCCACTGGGTGGGTTTGAACCTCCAGCCTTTCAGCTAGCAGCCAAGTGCTTACCCATTGCACCACCAGGGCTCCTTATGACGTGTCTAGAAATGTTCAATAAACATGTGTTGTTGTTATTATTCACTTTTAGAAAGGGAACGAGGCAAGGACAAGACTCTGGGTTCATTTCTGAAGCCAACAGAATTTCCTGATTGAAACTTTTAAGGCAGAAAGAGAATTTAGATTTAATCTCTCACGGAAGAAAAAAAAAGGGAGCGACTGCTCTGGTTTGTATATAAGCCCGCACTCCTCTGTCAAGCAACGCCTCCAAATGCTTTGCAAGTTCCTTGTGCAACATCTGTTAATCCTGTGATGTCAAGTCCCTAACTTACTGAGCCTGGGAAATCACTGCTGTGTTTTACTGACTCCCCACAGTTGTCAGTTTCACTTGGAATCGCCGTGTTAATCAGAAACACGCAGTCCATATTGTCAACACTTTGTTTAACCACTTCTATAAATTCAGCATTAGTGTTGGAGCGATCCTGAGTTGATGGATGAAATCGGCGGCAGCCCCAGACAGCCAAACCCCATAAAACAAAGTCCAGGACATGAGGCTTGGAGGCGGGAGACACTTGACAGTCACAGGGACACGTGACAGGTTGATGACTCACTTCTGGGCCACAAAGAATGGTGGGTCCAGTAAGGAAACTTCTCCAGGAGCAAGGGAGGAGTGGGAACCTGTGGTCCCTGGTGGACTCCTGGCAGGGAGTTTATTGGAGAAGTGTCTGCTTCACAGATTTGAGAGAGACCTGGAAGGAAGTCGGGAAACCAGAGGAAATGGAGAAGCCATGGACAGACTTACTTGTCTACAGTGGCCGAATAAAGTCCTTTCTTTGAAGCACTTTGCTTTTATTAAATGATGGCCAACAAATAACGAAGGTGGGTGGGATGTATTTTTCCCAGAATGTGGCCTTCCGTGCAACCCCAGGAAGAGTGTGTGGAGGAAGGTGTCTCCAGCTGTCCATCAGTCTATTGCTCTCTAGCTGGTGCAATGACAGGCCATAGACCTGGGGCCTACCTGTCCCAATCGGAGTTCTAGCCTGCCCTTAGACCAGTGTATACCACTCTGTGAGCTTTGCCTGGGAGATGTTTCCATTCTTTTATTGAGCACATACTGTGTGTCAGGCTTGGTATCAGGGAAACTACATTGAAGACTACAGCCAGGGTATCTGTCCTCAAGGACCTCAAACTCAGTGGGGGAGATAGACCTTTAACACATACTTAGCATTATAGGGGGTCCTTGGGTGGCACAAATGGTTTGCTAAAGGTTGGTCTTTTGAACCCTCCCTGTAGCACTGAGGAAGAAAGGCCTGGCAACCTGCTTCTGTAAAGATTATAGCCAAGAAACCCCTATGGAGTAGTTTTACTCTGTCACACATGAGGTCACCGTGAGTGGGAGATGACTCGATGGCACACCCCACCACCAACAACATGGCCTTTTATGTATAAAATCCACCACCCATCTGTCAGTGTGCATACCATGTTAGTGGCTTGTTGCTATGATACTGGAAGCTATGTCACAGGTATTTCAAAAACCAGCAGAGTCACCTATTGTGAAAAAGGTTTCAGCAGAGCTTCCAGACTAAGACAGAGTCGGAAGAAAGGCCTGGTGACCTGCTTCTGAAAATTAGCCAACAAAAACCTCATAAATCACAAGAGAGCATGATCTGCATTGCTGGCTTTGGACGTGTCATTAGGAGGATCAGTCACTGAAGGAGGACATCGTGTTTGGTGATGGTCTGGGCCAGTGAGGACATACAAGATCCTGGGTGAGATGGATTGACACAATAGCCACAGTGATGGATCTAAACATGTCAGTTATCATGAGGATGATGCAGGACTGAGCACAATTTCATTATGTGGAACGTGAGGTCACCATGAGCCAGAGTCAACTAGATACCATCCATCTCTCTGTCTATCTATACATCTATCTATCATCTCTCTATCTGTACGCATCTTGCTATGCATTTATCTATCTATATCTCTGCCTATCAATACGTCTATCCATCTACATCTATCAATCTATATCTATCTACGTACCCTTCCACCCACCCACCCATCCATCCACCCTCCCACCCACCTATCATCTATCTGTCTATGTATCTATGTATCTATCTATCTATGAATGAATGAAATGTTTTACCAAAACATGCAAGGCTGTATTATATATCTCAGTTTGGAGGATCAGAGAAATGTCTCCTGAAAACATGAGATTTACTTGCACCCATAGAATGAGAGAGAGGCAGATTAGGAGTAAAGAGGAGGATGAGGGTATAGGGCTCTGGGCAAAAAGAAAGGCCCTGAGGCTGGCTGAATCATGGGTCTTCAAGAGTCTAAGTGAAGCCCAGTGATCGTGGAGTTCAGTGGGTGAAGAAGAGAGCAGTATGGGGTGAAGTCAGAAGGAGCAAACCCAGTAGGCTGGGCATAAACCTTCAAATCTCTTGATTCCAGGGGGGATACTGTGGCTCAAAATGGGTCAGATGTTTAGGGAGCACCCCACCATAGCCAACCCTCTGCCCATGCCTTGCAAAGCTAACCAAGATGGTGGCCTGGCTCCATTGCCTCCCTGCTGTCATCATTCCTGTTCCAGATGGGAAATTCTGGCTCAACCAGACATATTCCTCAAGAGTGAGGCAACAAGGACTGCAACCAACTCTCTTCTTCCAGCGGCTTCCTCCCTCGGACTGGGGCCAGGATCCAGAGTACTCGCTTAAGAAGAGGCCAACTGGGGTGCTGGCCCTTCTCCCCTCCCCTTCTCCCCACACTCCCCTGGCCCACAGCTCTCCAGTCCACATCCTGCCCGCCTTGTCCAACTCTTTCCAAGGGCTTGTTTTTCCAGAAACATGAGTTGAGCAAAACAGTCCCCTCCCCTGAACTTGAGTCTCAAATAATAACCCCAAGAATACACGCTTTCTTGGAAAACTCTTCAGAGCCTCCTGCTGCCTTTGGACACGTCAAAGCTGGGTCTGTTAAAATAATAATCTTTAGGAACTCGGGTTTCTCCACCACCAAATGCTTGCATAAGAGAATCACGTACCTCTGTCCCTGACCCAGAAAACTGGGCCATGAGCTAACGTGGCCCCGTGTCCAGAGTGAAATCACTCCGCCTCATTCTTTTTCTTTCTTTCCTTTTTTTTTTTTTTTTTTTAAAGGTACAGATGGCTTCCTGAATCTTGCAAAGTCTTGAGTAGCTGGGTGATGTGGTGTGGAAGAGACAAGCCTGGAAACAGGGCTGCAATTGGCTTGGGGAGAGGAGGGAAGTCACTGGCCCAGAAGTTCTGGAAAGTGTGAGGCCTACCGATTTGGTGTTCACTTAGGCTCCTGTGCCCAGCAGGCAAACAAGGGAGTAGTCTAGCCCCACTGATTGGACCAGGGGCCCCAAGGCCTGCCTGGCAAGGCTCTGGGGGGTTGTCACTCACCTAGGGTAAGGCATCTGCCCTCTGTGTCCCTACTCGACAATTGCAAGAAGAATCCATACACCTTACCTCAATGACAAGTGGACTCTGGACTCTGGAATGGAGTAGTCCTGGGCTAGATCCCTGTATCTGGGGCTTCAAGGCTATGGGATTTGGGCTAGGGCTCTTGTTTCTCTGAGCCTTAGTATGTTCATCTGTAAAATGGCCAAGCTATGAGGACCTCGTTCAAAGAGTTGTAGTTATGAATGCATGGCTGATGCCTGCAAAGTGCTGAGCATAGACTGTGCACATGGTATGAGTGGGACTGAAGACTCTGCTAACACTGTCTGGGCAGCCCCTGGGCAGTCCCTGGAGGGGCTGGTGGAGAAGGTGCCATCTGTAGACAGGCTCTGCTGGCCTCTCAGATCTTCATGTTGGACCTCTGCCACCGCTGGAAGGTCATTTCTGCCCCCAAGATCCCCTTGTGAATTGCAAGCCCCACCAGGAGGGCATGAAATAGTGCCTGAGGCATTTGACTGCTAACTAGAAAAGGCTGGCAGTTCAAACCCACCAGCTACTCCTCGGAAGGAAGGTTGGGTAATCTACTTCTATAGTGATACTGCCTCAGAAACCAAAGGAGGGGTCGTTAGGAGTCAGATCCAATTCCACGGCAGTGAGTTTGGTTTTGTTTTCAGTGGCACGGTAATTAAGCCTTCAGCTGCTAACCAAAAGGTTGTTGTTTAAATCCATGTAGCACCTACATGGGAGAAACACTTGGCATTCTGCTTCTATGAAGATTACAGCCTAGAAACCCCTATAAGGCAGTTCTCCTCTGTCAGATGGGTCACTATGACTCGAAATTGACTCATTGACACCTAATACTAACCACAGAGACTTGCCATCCTTCAATCTTCAGAACAACGCAGGGTAACATGTAATACGGTGTGTCCATTTTAGAGATGAGGAAACTGGATCCCAGAGACTTTCACTACTCAACTAAAGCCCACAGTCAGTGAAAATGGGAAGCCAGGAAAGAAGGCAGGACATCCGACCCCAGGAGCCCTGGGCTGACCACTGGACTTCACTCCCTCTGAGCGTGTCCCACTGTTGTTTGGAAAGGGAACAAGGCAAAGACAGGACTGCAGAAACATCACTGAAGCTGACACCACTTTTTGATTGAAACTCTGGGTCAAATGAGCATTCCCTTACTCCTATGATCTGTGCTGGGGAGAGGAGTGTTTATTTCTAGGCACAAGGTCTAAACTCAGTGCTGGGTCTTTACTTCATTCTGCCCATTTTTTGCTGTGTGTCCCTAAGCAAATCACTTTGCCTCTCGGAGCCCCCTCTCCATCATCTCTAAAGCGGGAATAAAAAGAATAACTATTCCTATGTGGCTGGCAAGACACAATGAGAGGACCCACAGGAAGTGCAGGCCACTCAGGAGATAGTCATTAAACTCCACCTCTCCTCTTTTACCAGGTTGGGAAGACACAGTCACATCTATGTTTGCCCAAGTCGGTGGCATCGCCCCTTCTTCCCCCTTTTGGCTCTTGAACATTTGCTCAGATGCTAAATCAAGTGGAGTGCCTGGTCCCTGACAGCTTTGTCTTTTCCCAACTGCTACAGGCGTCCCTGTGTGCATTATGGGCCCACTGCCCTTGCAATTAGCACCTTGGCTCCCAGACCATGTAAGGGACCAGAGAACCTCTGTGGGACCACGTTCTAGAGCTCAAACAGCAGCCCACATCCTCCTTGGGGTGGAGGAAGAGTTGAGGAGCTGACTGGGCAGTCAGGCACTTTGAAGAACGTTGGACAGAGAGTCACGATGCTGCCAGATGCTGTCATGTTTTCAACCTGAGTTATGATTCTTGTTATTCTTGTTGCTGTCATTGTCATGGTTGTTTTAACAGAAATTTAATTTAAATTCATGAAGCCTTACAGAGTTTCTGTATAGATGTGGTTGGTGCCCCAGGCATGTCTGATTGTCACTTGTTATCCCTATGGCCACTGATCCTGTGGCCTTGGCTTAAGGGTTCTCTCTGGTCCACAGGGTGCATTGGGCCTATGTAGTGGGGAGACCAGAGAGACTGGGGAGTTAGTGTTCCTGGGAACAGCCTTCAACCAATGACTGACAGGAGTTGGAGGATGAATAACCCAGCTCCATCTCCCTCAGGTGGAATAACTCTGAGCATGTTTTACAAAGTCTCCTAAAGGAGTTCTGGTAGCATAGTAATTAAGGCACTTGACTGCTAACCAAAAGGCCTGCGGTTCAAAGCCACCAGCCACTCCTCAGAAGGAAGGTTGGGCAATCTACTTCCGTAGTGATACAGCCTCGGAACCCCAAGGAGGGGTTGCTATGAGTCAGGTCCGACTCGGCAGCACACAACAACAACAACCACCTAAAGGTCTCCAGCAGGACTTTAGTCTAGTTGCTGACAGCAATCACCTATCAATAATGCACCATATATTGGTTTCTTGCTTGTCTCCCTGCCCCTGTGTGGGCTTCCTTAGGTCATCTCCCAAATAAACCACTTGTGTTGTATCCTTGTCTCAGGCTCTGCTCCTGGGGGAACCTAAACTAAGAGATGCATAAAATTGACCTTACTTATTCATATCTATCTTGCAGTTTCTATGGACAAGGTACTATGTGAAGTACTTTCACAGACTGGGTCATTTAAAGCTTATGACAGTGCTAGAGAAAGGTACTATTATCACCCTCATCTTACAGGCAAAGAGCCTGAAGCCCAGTTATTGTTATTGTTAGGTGCCATCAAGTCAGCTCCAACTCATAGTAACCCTATGTCACCAAACCAAACCAAACTCACTGCCATGGAGTCAGATACGACTCATAGCGACCCCTCCTTGGGTTTCCAAGGCAGTATCACTATGGAAGTAGATTGCCCAACCTTCCTTCTGAGGAGTGGCTGGTGGGTTTGAACCACCAGCCTTCTGGTTGGCAGTCAAATGCCTTAGGCACTACGTCACCAGAGACCCTATGTACAACAGAATAAAACACTGCCCAGTCCTGTGTCGACCTCACAATTCTTGCTATATCTGAGCTCATCATTGCAGCCACTGTGCCAATTCATCTCATTGAAGCTTCCTCAAGCCCACACAGCCAGAAAGTTTCAAAGCTTCTCTGTAAGAGGAGAAGTGGGTGTTTGGCCTCCACCTGTTGGACCCCTACCTCTACCCTCTGAGTTACTCCAGGTCCCTCCCAATGTCATCCCTGTGAACATTTGATCTCACACTGATTGGCTGCAAAAAGTGAGAGGAGAAGTCCCGTTGCTCATAGGGCTGATGGGAGGACTGGAGGAGATGTAGCCTGTGACATGTCTGGCATGTTGCTTGCCACCTCCCATCACCCTCATGTGCTACCATCTGGTGACACATGTCCCACTGACTCTCATGGACCTCTTAGGTGGCTGACGAGCAGCCTGGGGTAGGGATGGGGCCAGAGGGAGTCTGACTGCTGAATTTGAAGCCTCATTCAGCCACCAACAAGCCCTTGACCTTGGGAGACTCACTTAGGTTTCTATTTTCTCATCTGCAAATGAAAGTGCTAATAATAGTGTAACAACAGTTACTATTTTGCCCAGCATCAGTGCAAAGATTCCATGAGGGTGAGGCTTGAAAGTCACACAGAATGGCTCACCCACCATTAACAATCCAAACCACTCAACCAAACCAGTTGCTATGGAACTGACTCCTACTCATGGCAACTCCATGTGTGTTAAACTAGTACTGTGCTCCATAGGGTTACCACTGGCTGATTTTTCTTTGGAGCTGCCTCTAGGTGGACTTGAACCTCCAACCTTTTGGCTGGCAGCTGGCCACTTTAACCATTTGCACCATCCAGAGTCCAGTTCACAGCTTTTATAGCATTTAATCTTGCTGCGTGCTGGGATCCTCAGCAGTACAACGGGGGGGGGGGCTGTGACTTCACTTAACACATTGTGAATGCTGTGATGACAATGAAGTAATGCAAGGGACATGCCTGGGGCATATAGCTACTCAATAAAAGATTCATTTTAATATTATTCATTTTCTTGTTCTGAGTCTGATAAGCAATTGCCATGAGGTTGGGCATATGGTGGCAGAGCCAGTCCACACATGATTTCACTTTTTTGCTACAACTAGGGTTGCCAGAAAAAATCCAGGATACTCCATTAAGTCAAAATTTCTGATAAGGGATGGATTTTTTTAGCATTAATATATCCAAGTAATGCATGGGATATACTTGTACTAATTTGTTTCCATTAATTATCTGAAATTCAAACATAATTGAGTATCCGATGATTTTATTTACTTAATCTCCAACTCTAAAAACAATTCATTTAACAGGGGAAGAGATATAGATGTGAAGAGCTGAAATGACTTGCCTGAGGCCCAAAGAGGAAGATCCCAGCCGGGTCTCTAAGCCAGAGCCCTTGTGCTCATTCACTTGGCTGCATTGGCTGTGATTAGCAGGGGGACAAATTCTCTCAGATTAAGTTGCTCTTCTCAAGCTTTCTTGCTTGTATCCAAGATATAACAATTGGTCTCTTTTTCCTGGAGTAATAGAGGAAGAAGACTCAGGAATAGCCAGAGGATATGGAATGTGTGGCTAATTGTCTCCAAGAAAAACTGCCTCCTTTGCCATGAGACCAAAAGAAATAGATGGTACCCATGTACCATTACTGAGCATTTTGATCAAAGATTCTATAGAAGAATCTTCGATCAAAAGGGGGAAAATGTAGAACAGAGTTTCAAATTCTCATGGAATACCAACTTTCTAGAGCTATGAAGACTGGGCATTACCCTGACATAGTCTTTAAACCTTCAACCAGAAATATTCCCTGAAGTCTTCTTTAAACCAAACAATAAAACCAAAAAACTAAACTCACTGCCATCAAGTCAATTACAACTCATAGCGACCCCCTTTGAGTTTCCACAGTGGTAAATCTTTATGGAAGTAGATTGCCCAATCTTCCTTCCATGGGGTGGCTGGTGGGTTTGAACCGCCAACCTTCTGGTTAGCAGTCAAATGCCTTAGGCACTATGCCACCAGAGCTGCTTAAACCAAACAATGGTGTAGTTTAATTAGTAAAGAGTGTCTGCCTTGAGCATTATGTTTTTTAATAATTATTTATATGAGATCAAACTAACAACAGCAACTCGAAAGGTTAGACAAGAAGCTTAGGGGGCAGGGAGTTCATGTTAATTGAGGAAGAGCAATTAAGAAAAGGAAAGTGAGAATCGTTGCACAATTGACAAATGTCATCAATATCACTGAATTGTACAGGTAGAAATTGGTGCATTGGTGTATGTTCTGCTGTGTATATTCTTGGCAACAACAAAAATAAAATAAAAGTTGCTCTTTTGACTAACTGTCCGGAGTCTGATGAGGACACAGTCTGCTGGTCTTTTTAAGGGCCTGTTCCCATTTTTTTTTTTTCACTTCTCCTCAAGCTCCTAGGGACTCCTTGCTCCCACCTCCTGCTATCTATGTACCCTGTGTCATCTCAGTGGCCTCCAAAGCAGGCTGTCTGCTCTGTGCACCCCTGGACTGGGTGCCCTTGGTCCTGGCTGTGGAGAGCACAGGACCAAATTCAAGGCTGGCTGGCGTCAGGCAACCCTGCAGGAACCAAACAAACACAAATGGAAAGAGGCAAAATATCAACCAATTACTTCATGCTTTCCCTGTGTCCAAATACTTCGCCTCGTGTGAACTGAGCCCAGAGAGCTGGCTAGGAAAGCAAGATCCGGAGACCTTTTCTACGCAAATCCGGAGGGTTAGAGCCGGCACCTTCAGAGCCAGAAAGGCGGATCAGGCATTCTTCATCCAAAAGCAAGGAGTAACTTGAGGTCAACAACCAAGGTCACAGACGGGAATTGGGCTCACCTGGAGATACAGGGCTCCTCAGGGACCCCCAAGGGCCCAGGACTGAACCAGCTCCCTGGTTCCTCAGCCCTAGTTCCTGCTACAGCCTCTCCTGTCTGATGCCCCCCTTTCCCTGCCCCCACCTCCTGCCCCTGCCTCTGCTCCTGCCCTTGCCTTTGCCTGGATTGTCTGACCTCTAACCTTTGCAGGTCCCCTCCTCTATGAAAGCATCCCTGAGCATCCCCCAGAACCAGACACTTAGGCCAGGGGATCTGGATGCAGCTCCCACTTTATAGATGCAGAAACTGAGGCCCTTATAGGGGCAGAGGTTTTCTCCAAGATCCTACAGGGAGCTTATGGCAGAAGTGGGCTTCAAACCAGGTCTCTGGGCTGCAAAATGCTGTCTCTATGTAAGGACATTATATTATACAGGGAAGTTGCTTAAGTTTCCTAAGACTCACTCAGATGGATTGTAAAAAGCACACTGGATGGAAAAAATAAAAAAGAGAGACCTGAGTTTTTAGGCCAATTTTTTTCATCCATTCATTCACGTTTTAATTAATTAATTAATTGCTCATTGATTCAATAAACACTTCTGAGCATCCTGTCTACCTATTCCATCATAATGCTCGAGCCTGAGGTCAGGGAAGGTCACTGGCTGGTGCAAAGGGTTTGTGCTCATCCACTCACCTTAATGTTGGTGGTTCGAACCCCGCCAGCAGCACCACAGAAGAAAGACCTGTCTATTAGCTTCCTTACAGATTACACCCAAGAAAGCCCCAGGGAGCAGTTTCACGCTAACACACGGAGTCGTCATGAGTTAGAGTCAACTTGATGGCGATGGGTTTGGTTTCCTGATAAGGACATGGAGTGGATGAGGTCCATGGTCCTTCCAGGTCATCCAAGTCCAGGAGAAATGCAAACAAGCAAACAGACCCAGACAGCCTCATGATGGGCCCATGAAGATCATGACTGGCAGAGCCAAGGGAGTGTGGTACTACAAAGAAGGTGAGCTCCCTGTAGCCCGTGGACAAAGCAGGGAAGGCTTTCCCACAATGCAATATATGATTGAGACCTCAGAGATGAACCAAAATTATGTGTGTAAAGAGGGAAGGGAAGGGCAGTTAGGACAAGGAACAGCCTATGCAAAGCCCAGGACCGCTGAGCTCATCCTGGCTGTGCACAGAGTTCAGGATGGCTTAAGAATGAAGAAGGAGAAGAAGAAAGGGTGAAGTTGCGGAGGGAGCTGCTCTCAAGGGTCTTGAGCCCCTACCAAGCTTCTTGGGTGCAGGGGAGGCCCAATTTTCTTGGTAGTCTCTCCATGAGGTCTGGTTGAGTCTTTTTTTCCTCAGTCTGGTTTGGACCGGATCAGAGTTACCAGGCTGCTGGCCTCTAGTACAAGATGCTGGAGTAGACATACTTCAATAGTCATCTCATTCTAATGTTAAGACTCAGGCAGAGAAAGGGGGCAGGGATCACATTGCATCAAGTGCAGGGTAGAAGGGCAGGGACTAAATGAGGTGAAGTCCAGGGCTTTTTAAACCACAAAGCCAAGTGGAGAGAACATTATAAAGATGCCAGTCTCCAGGAAGGTCTCCCCACCTCTTTCAAGACTCAATACATCAAAAAAAAAAAAGAATCTCATCATCTCAGTCTCCCCCACTGGGTCTAGGCAGAGCTGTAGGCTTTTTAGCCTTGCCAACTCATAGCCAGGCTCACATCACTTTGTAGAAAGACTAGCAAAACCAAAAAGAAAAAAAAAAAAAAACACAAACCTACTGCCATAGAGTTAGTTCCAACTCAAAGTGATCCTCAAGTGTTGGAGAGTTGGACTGTGTTCCACTGGGTTTTCATGGCTGTAATCTTCATGGAAAGGAGCCATGGTGGTGCAATGGTGAAGTGGTTGGCTGCTAACAGAAAGGTGGTCGGTTCAAACCCACCCAGAGACTCCATGGGAGAAAGATCTGGAGATCTGCTCCCACCAAGATTACAGCCAAGAAACCCCAATGGGGCAGTCCTTCTCTGCCACAAGAATAATGTCCAACAGCATTAATCTTTCAGGAAACAGATTGCCAGTGGCCCCACTGGATGGGTTCAAATCACCAATCTTTCGGTTAGTAGATACGCACAAAGCGCTTTCACTACCCAGAAACCTAGAAAGACCACAGCCACCCTTCATCCTGCATGTGCACTGCCCAAGGAATGGCCTCAATGGCAGCCTTGGAAGTAATCCATTTCACAGGTGAGGAAACAGAGGCTCAGAGAGGTGAAGCCACCTGTCTGGGGCCACACACAGAACAAAGGGTTCCTTGGGGATTAGAAGCCAGAATTATCTTGCTCCAGAGCTACATAGTCCCCCCTGAGCCACAGAGGTTCTTGGTCAATGAACTTTGAGATGTTCTCAAGCCTGAGAATCTGGGGCTTGGAGGAGGGGGGCTAGCAACATCTAAATAAAGTTCCTAATGAAGCTCAGACCAGAATGATCTTCCTCCCAAGGAGGAAGGACCCCAGCAATTCATACTGAGTACCCTGAGTGCTCCAGAGCCCACCTAGTCTGCCTACCTGCCAGAGACGGTCTGGTATCCCTACAAAATGCTATAGATGACTCCAAGCCACAGAGGGAGCTGGAATTCTAGGAGGGTGAGTGTGCTGGGAAGCCCAGAAGGAGCCCTTTGCAAGTGCACACGTGTGTACACACACGCAGAGGCACACACACAATTGCAGTGTGCTTTAGTTATAAGGGAGCTCTGGTGGCATAGTGCCTAAGGCATTTGACTGCTAACCAGAAGGCTGGTGGTTCAAACCCACCAGTCACTCCTCAGGAGGAAGACTGGGCAATCTACTTCCATAGAGATGCTGCCTTAGAAACCAAAGGAGGGGTTGCTATGAATCAAATCGACTTGACAGCAGTGAATTTGGTTTTTGGTTAGGTTTAGTTTATGAAGGAACCACATCCCTTTGTTCACATGGAGACCATGTGACATCACTCACAATGTCCTCATTTCCCAGAAGAGGAAATTGAGGCTCAGCAAGACTAAGGATTGAAGTCTCATGACCCCACCCCATGTTCACCCTGCTATGACCTCATCATATCATCAAGAGTCTTCAAGAGCAGGGATATTATCCTCACTCAAGATCCCCCATGGCTCTCCTGATCCCAAGGAAATGATCTAGGTGATCCTCACCAGGAGAGATGAAGCAGTGGTGGTTCAGTGGTAGAATTCTCATCTTCCATGTGGGAGACATGGATTCGATTTGCAGCCAGTGCACCTCAGGCAGGGGCCCCGGCCATGTCAGCGGTGATGTGTGTTGCAGTGATGTTGACTAGGTGTCAGTGGAGCTTCCAGACTAAGGCAGACGAGGAAGAAAGGCCTAGAGATCTACTTTCAAAAACAAGCCAATGGAACCCCTATGGGTCACAATAATCTGATCTGCAGTTTATCATGGGGATGATGCAGGCCCATTCAGTGTTTCAGTCCATTGTGCGTGGGGTCCTTATGAGTCAGGGGCCAACTTGACAGAGCTAACAACGACAAAAACAGCAAACCGGGGGTCAGAACTAGATCGGTCTCATTCACCACATGTTCTCAGAGCCTGGCACAGTGTATATATGTGCTGTATGCCAATGAGTCAATGACCACTGGTAGTGACCCTACAGGACAGAGTAGAACTGCACCATAATGTTTCCAAAGCTGTAAATCTTTACAGACACAGACTGTCTCATCTTTCTCCCATGGAGTGACTGGTGTGTTCGAACTGCTGACCTTTGGGTTAGCAGCTGAGATCTTAACCTCTGAGCCACCAGGGCTCCTCATATGCAGAGTAGGCTCACAGCAAAGACTTGGGATTTGAGCTGAATTGAAGGCTTAGTTAAAGAATGAATGAATGAATTGCCTAATCAATTAATTAAAATAATATGCATGTGGTTAAATGAGTAGAATGATTAACCTAAGGGCATTAGGATGTTTGGAGAAATGAAAAATACATGGATGAATGAAGGCTCAAACCCACCAGCCACTCCTCAGAAGGAAGGTTGGGCAATCTACTTCTGTAGTGCAAAACCTAAGGAGGGGTCACTATGAGTCAGATTCGACTCGACGGCAGTGAGTTTTGTTTGGTTTTTGATGAATGGATGAGTGAATATATAAATGGAAAGCAAAAACCAAACCTACCTCCATCAAGTCGATTCTGACTCATAGTAACCCCCATTGGGTTTCCAAGGCAGTACATTTTTACAGAAGTGGATTGCCTCATCTTCCTTCTGCAGAGCAGCTGGTGGGTTTGAACTGCCAACCTTCTGGTTA
The DNA here is from genome assembly GCF_000298275.1 of Orycteropus afer afer. Taxonomy (NCBI): domain Eukaryota; kingdom Metazoa; phylum Chordata; class Mammalia; order Tubulidentata; family Orycteropodidae; genus Orycteropus; species Orycteropus afer. The sequence continues at coordinate 2,414,713 of NW_006921784.1, forward strand.
GCAGTCAAATACCTTAAGCAATGCACCACCAGAGCTCCCTATGCATCAATTAATAAGTGTAAAGGCATAGGATAGATGAATGAATTAATGCAGATACAAATAAAGTAAATAACAAATACATTAATTAATTAATAGCTCAATAGATAGAAGCATACATAAATGAATGAGTGGATGGGGGTTCACATGTGGGTGTATGATCATAGTGGGACCACCTTCCAAGCTGTTCTGAGAGAGGAAGACTGCCCAGTCCTCAGCCAAGTAGCAGCCACCTCCCCCCACCTCCATCAGAATCCTGCACTTGGGCTATTTTTGTCCCTGCTGCCAAAGGGAGTTATTTTTTGGATGCTGCTTGTTAGAGGAAAAAAGCACACTGAGCCCTTTCCTCCCCAGGTGCCTCTTTAGCAGTGCAAACGCACTGTCTGTTAGGCAGCCAGGAATGAAACCCAGGAGCCAGTCACAGAGAGCGTAGGACATCCAACCCAGCAAGACAGAAAGGGAGATGGACCAGCTTCCCTGCCCTCCTGGGGACACAGAGATCCCCAGAAGGGAAGGTTCTTAGGCCAATGTGAAATCTCTGACGTTCCTTCACTCACTGTGCAGTAACTTAATGAGTAGTATGTGCCAGGCAGTTGGGGGCGGGGGCACACGAGGTGAAACACACAGACATAGTCACTGTCCTCCTAGACAAGGAGAGAGACAAAACCCAGTAAACAAGAGTATAATATGGCCTCAGTTCCTGATCAGGGCTATGAGGACATGCAAGGTAAAGGCATAGAGAATGTATTAATTATCTATCACTGCCTAAATTACCCCAAAACTTAGCCTCACACTTTCTGGGGGCAGCAATCCAACTGTGTGGTTCTGACTCAGGGTCTCCTGGGAATTGTGGTCCAAATGTAAGCTGGGGCTGCAGTCATTGAAGGCTGAGTAGGGGTGAAGGATCAGCTTCCGTAGAGTTCCATCCATAAGCCAGGTAAGTTAGTGCTGGCTGTTGGCAGGAGGCTTCAGCTCCTGCCCATGTTTATATCTCCAGAAGGCTGCTTGAGCATCCTCACAATATGGCGGCCAACTTTCTGCAGAGAGAGAGAGATCCTAGAGAGAGCAAAGTGAAAGCTCCAATGCCTCTTCTGACCTAGTCGCAGGAGTCACACACCATCCTACTCGCCATATTTTATTTGTTAGAAGCAAGTCACAAAGTCCACCCCACATGCAATAAGAGATGAATGAAATTTCTCCTTTTGAAGGGAGGAATGTCAAAGAATGTGAAGACATGTTTTAAAATCATCACAGAGTGCCAGAAGGCCGAACTGATGTGACAAGAAGATGCTGTGAAGGTCTGCACAAAGAGCCCTCCAGGGAGATAATCTGCAAGTAAAAGGCCTGGAGGTGGGAATGAGCTTATTGGGTTAAAGAACAAGAAGATGTGCAGTTGGCTGAAGTGCATTAGGGACAAACTGAGGAGCAGTGGAGAGAGTCAAGAGTGGGCCCTTGTTGACCAAAGTATGCAGTGTGGGTTCTAACCCACTGGATATCTTACCGAATGTCTGCTCATGCCCCTCCCATGCAGGAGGTCCTGTTGTCATTCCAGTGTTAGAAATGAGGAAACTGAGGCATAAGGAAGTGAAAACAGGTCACATATCACCTGTCAGTTTGTGGTACTATTGTGCCACAATGCTGCAACCATTAGTATTTCAAATACCAGCAGGGTCCTCCATGGTGGACAAGTTTCAGCAGAACATCCAGACTAAGAAGGACCAGGAAGAAAGGCCTGACAATCTACTTCCAAAAGAGGTCGATGGAAATGTATGGATCACAATGGAATAATGTCCAACATTGTACTGAAAGATGCAGACTTACCAATTATCACGAAGAGGGTGCAGAACAGGGCAACGTTTTCATTCTGTTAAACACAAGATAATCATGATTTGGAGTTCACTTGACTACAACTAACAATAAGAACAACATGCCTTTCCATGAGCACAGAGCCAGAATTTACACCCAAAGGTGCCAGTCCTGATACCCTGTGAAAAGGGGCCATTGAGTTTAACATATAGAGAAATGGGGAATGGCAATGCTTCTGAAGAGAAAAAGGTGGAGAAAGAAAGAAGCCACAGAGACGGAAAGAAACAGTGTTCAAGAGAGTCACAGAGACAGGTCACAGGGGAGCAGACATCCCTGGAGCATTGCTGTTGTTGTTGTTAGCTGTCCCGAGTTAACTCTGACCTCACGTGTGCAGAGTCAAACTGTACCTAAGCTTTTCAAAGCTGCGACCTTCCCAAAGCAGATTCCCAAGCCTGTCTTCCAAGGCAATTCTGAATGCATTTGAACCTCCAACTTTCACCTAGTAGTCGAGTGGTAAGCCATTTGTGCCCCTGGGGATTCCAGCAAGGAAGTTAGAGGAGGACAAAGAGCTGGAACGCTTCCAGCAGACAGGGGCCAGGAGGTGGAGAGAAGATTAAACCAGAGACGGAGAGACACAGACATGGAGACGGGGAGAAGGTGGACAACAGCCAAGATGCACGTGGGTGTATGTGATGCTGTGTAGAGGTGCTGAACAGTGTCAGCCCTGGTCACTCAGCCTGGGCCATCACTGCCCACCTCCCATTAGCCAGGAGAGTCTGGGAGGGAGAAGGAGAGAGGGAGAGCAAGCTTCCAGGAGACAGTACACTTCCAGTAATTCCCGACGAAGTACCAGCCAGAACGCCTGCCAGGAAGTGGATGAGGGAGCAGGAGGGAGTACACAGAGAAATTTTAGGAAATGACTATATAGTTGTCTCTTCCATACCCCCAAATTCACCTAGATTTGGGACGAGGATAGTGGTTCTGAGTTTGGGAGAGCAGACTATGCCCAGGAAGGAAGGGGAAGGCATCACCCCACCTACCCCACTGGATGCTTGTGGCTCTCAGAGCAGGGCCATTGCTGGGAATGATAGGACAACAGACCATGGCTACAGACATGGTAGCCCAGCCTGTGCTCAGGGCAGCAGGGTGCTGAGGGAGGGTGGGAATGTGACCTTCTCCAGGCACCTACTATATACTAGGTGAGCCACTTCCCCTTGGCTCAGTGCCCCAGTGCCTCCTGCCCTGAGCTCAACACACCCTGCACCTGGTCTCATTCATAGTTTCTTCCCTCTGAGATGCTGTTGGTGCTGGGTATCAATTACTCAGTTTCACTGATAGTGACTCCATGTGACAGAGGAGAACCACTCCATGGGGTTTTCTTGACTGTGATCTGAATGAAGGCAGATCACCAAGACTTTCTCCCACAGAGCCACTGGGGAGGCTAGACCCTTTCAGTTAGCAGTGGTGCACTTAACCATTAGCCGTTAAAGGGTTAGTCAGGGGAGTGGTAAGGACAACATGTGCTTTGAAAAATTCTTTTTCCAAAGGAGAACGGAGAATGCATTATGGGAGGATGGGTAGGCACTGGTGGAAGAGTAGAGTTCCCTCAGAGGACTGCTGTCCAAGAGAGAGATGATGATGGCCTGGACCAGGTGGTGGCAGTGTTGGAAACATGTGAGGAGGTAGAGTCCACAAAACCTGTGACAGGTGACCCTGAGACCAGAAGAACTAGATGGTGATCAGCTACCAATGCCAACCTCTCAGAAAGGGATCAGAATTGGAGATCTTGGATAGAACAGGAGGAAAAATGTGGAACAAAATTCAAAAACACAAAAATGACCAGAATTACTGGTTGGTAGAAACTGGAGGAACCCCCAAGACTATGGCTCTGGGTTATCCTTCAGGCCTAGAAATGGACTCACTTTGGTGGATTGGCTCTCAGCCCAACAGTAGAAAGACCTCCATGCAGAACACCTACCCCAGGAGGATGCACTCACCTACCCTAGGGAGCTGCACCCTTTAGATCAATCAGCCATGAGACATCGGAGGGACAGCATCCACACAGAGGGAGAGATAGACAGAGAGGGATGCGTACATAAGAAGGTCACAGAGTGGGGTAGTCACAGAGAGGAGTGGGGAGGAGAGTTATTTAAGATTGGGGATTGTAATCAGGGTCGTGAAATCAAATGTGCATGAACTGTTGAATGTAAGACATATCTGCCTTGTAAATTTGTGCCCAAAGCACCATTAAAACAAGGTTGATGGTGGGTGGTGAGGCACAGGTTACTGGGTGCAGGGTTATACCATTTTTGGAGATGGACAAGGCTGAATATGTGTGGAGACCAGAGAAACTGAAATAAAAGACAATGTTTCTGTCTTGGAGGATCTCACATTCTAAGATGGGACCAAGAAGTCTTCTTTTGTGGCAGAGAAAGAGCGTAACACACCCTAGAGCTTTCTAGCAGGGAACACTGAGGCTGAAGTGGACTTGATGACTACTCTGAGGCCGGACAGTGATCGGTGGTGAAATCCCAAGCTAGGAGCCAGTCTCCACAGCTCATTCCCCTACAACCCTTACAATTTGTATGCGCCCATACAGCCCCATGGCTGCTATCTGTCACCCAGCTCCTCAAAAGAAAAAGAAAAAAGAAGAAGAAAAACCTCCTCAGTGGATTTGTAAGCAAGTGTGATGACTCAAGAGATAGTTCGCCTTTGCCAGGCCCGATGAGTATCTAGTTCAGCCCTGAATAGGGTCTTCAGGTTCTTAAAGCTTAAAAAGAAAAAGGACTTTGAGCTCCAGAGCTTTACCATCGCAAGGAAATAAAGTCCTTTGGAGAATTAGAGGATCAGATAAGCTGAGACAAAAATGGAATTGCATAAAGTAAAAATATCTGTCTGGATTTTCCCCCCAAGTACCACCTCATGCCGCCAAGCCATATTCTGATGAAATACCATCTTCCCACTGTCCCAATTCCAGGAAGCTCTTGACAATAGGAGGAGATTTGGGCTGGGGACAAGGGAACTACAGAATACAGTTTCCCCTCCCCAGCCTGCAGACAAAATGGAAGGTGGGGAACCATGTGGAAGCCCAGCTCTCTGCAGAAGCGATACTGATGGTATCCATCACATCTCAAAAACACTCAAGAGGGAGAGGAACAGCTCTTTGGCTTCACTGCCAACTTGTGTGGTGCATCCTCCAGTCCTGGAACTGGAAAGGGCCTCTGGGAAGGGGGATGCACCCTGGCTTTTTTATGACCTTCCACTAAAGACTAAATAAAGGAAGGGTAGCCAGTGGCCCAGAAGCCCAGGAAGGTACAGAGCTCATCTGAGCCTGCATCCTTGGGCACTGGTACCATGGAACACTACCTCTTTGTCTTCTCACTGTCACTGCTGGCACAGGCATGAGGAAAGGCTGCCCCAGTCCCAAGTAGCACAGCACCCATAACAATTATGCCTCCCTCCCATTACACATCAGTCTTATGTGTGGTTACTTAGTTCATATAAAGGCCACCCCTGAGGACTGTGGAAGAGGAGCCCTGGTGGCCTGTGATTAAGGACTTGGCTGTTTGGAGTCTTTAAACCAAAAAACCAAACTCACTGCCATTGAGTGGATTCCGACTCATAGTGACCCCCATTGGGTATCTGAGGTACTAAATCTTTACATAAGTAGATTGCCTTATCTTCCTTCCATGAAATGGCTAGTGGGTTTGAACTGCCAGCCTTCGGGTTAGTAGTCAAATGCCTTAGGCACTGCGTCACCAGGGCTCCCTTTGGCAGACCCCTGTTGGTGACTCACAGCACAGACCCTTAGGATTTTGGAGCAAAGCCCTGTCGTCTTCTGCAGATAACTACTCTTTTTTTGAGAAATAGCTTTTGGCATATCAGGACCCTGCGTTTGTCTGAGTCTTGGCCTGCTGTGTCGCCTGCCAATCTTGGGGTTGCGCCACTTTACCTGTTAATCTTGGGTTCGTCAGCCTCAGCAGCCAGCAGCTGCGTGAGTCAGAAAAATCCTCCAGCTCCAGTGGGCCTGGAAGAGGAGGCAGAGCTGAAGCCCAAGGCCAAGGGGCTTTCACCCAGCCCCTAGAGCCAGCACTTTGAATTTGGACTTCTAGCCTCCTAAGCTATAAGAGAATGAATGAATCCCTGTTTGTCGAAGCCATCTACTTGTGGTATTCCTGTTAGAGAGCAGCACTAGAGAACTAAGACTAGAGAATTCTAATGGGTTCAAACCCACCAAGCAGCTCTGGAGATGAAAAACCTGGTGATCTACTTCTGTAAAGATTACAGCCAAGAAAACCCCATGGGACGGTTCTACTCTGTCACGTGGGATCTCCAGAAGTCGGAAACCCCCTGGGCCTGGACGGGAGCCAACGACAGCAACGAGGGCTGTGGAAGAAGCAGCATTTTGGTGCAGCAGAAGTCACCAGCATGCTCTCCTGTTGACATCAAACAACTCAACGCTCCTGGCAAACAATGACCTTACCAGGTAGATATACTGACTAGATGCTGGAAGCGGATAGCATGTTCGGTAAACTTGAGAGTCAGGGAAAACAAGGAAGACCCTCCATGAGAGGGACTGACATGGTGGCTGCAACCAGGGAAGGAGCTCAAACATGCCAAGGATCGTGACAATGGCACAGGACTGGTCAATGTCTCATCTATCATACACAAGTTTACTGTGAGTCAGAATCAGTTTGACAGCAACAAACCATAGCAGCACATTTTGAATATGGAGGCCATGGTAGATCAGTGGCAGAACCCTCACCTCCCATTGGGAGACCTGGGTTCAATGCCCAGCCAATGACCTCATGAGCAACCACCACCTATCTGCCTATGGGGTCTTACATGTTACTGTGATACTGACCAGGTTTGACCAGGGTTTCCAGACTAAGAGAAACTAGGCAGAAAGGCCTGGCAATCTGTCTCCAAAAATCAGCCAATGAAAACCCTATGCATCACAATGGTTTGATCTGCAACAATCATGAGGATGGTGCAGAAGCGGTCAGTGTTTCATCTCACCGTGCGTGGGGTCACCATGAGTCGGGGCCAACTTGACAGAAGCTGAAACCAACGACACAGAGTATCCTCTCTGGATGGTCTCTGGAGCAAGCACTGTGCATCTTTATCGGTTTCAGTCCTCACAGGAACTCTGTCCAGGAGGCTCTGTTAGCAAGTGTGTTTTACCCGTGGAGCAACAGGCCCGGAGAGGTGTGATGACTTGTCTGAGGCCACGCGTCTGTAGGAGAGAGCGCCAGGGCTGCACCGTGGATCACCCAACTCCCACCCAGAGTCTGGCCTTTGGGAATTGCTCCAGGAGGCCTCTCTGGCTCGAGAAGATCTTTGTTCTGGGAAAAAGAGGTGAAAAATAACAAGCCCAGGCATTTCTTTTCCTCCCTTTATCAGGCCCTCAGCCTTCTCCAGAGAGAACTAAGCAATCAGGAGGTCATTGTGTAGCAGGGCCCCCTCGCTGCCACAGGTCTAATAAAACAAAACCCCAGCCAAATTAGGGGCATATTTCATCTAATGGGAGGAAATATATGTGGCATTGCTGCCTGGTGGTTGACCTGCTGCATTTATGCGCATGGAGAGGGTTCGATACATCACAGGGCAGTTACACGTCACTTAAGAGGCCTCTCGGGCAAGGGACAGGAAGAAAAATCTCAATGCATTTCCACCTCCTCACTCTCCGACCAGGGCTTCCAGGGAATGCCATCGATTCTGGTGCAGGGCCACTGGGGAGCCACAGATCTGGACTGCAGTCCTCACTGCTCTGCCACTCACTAGTCTTGTGTCTGGGGGCCAGTCACAGTTCCTGTCAAAGCCTCAGTCTCCCTATCTGTGAAATGGAGAGGTTGAGCCTTAGTGCCTTTGAAGTGGATCAGCCACGATCCAGAATTTTCTGGAGGAGGACAGATTGCTAAGACCACCTTGGATAGCAAATGGTGCTTAAGGTGAAGCCTCAGCGCTGTCAGCCCTGCTACCCACCAGGGTGGGCTGCTTGGGTCTATGTAACTCAATGAGCCCAGAATGTTACAGCTCACACCCCAATAAATACATCTACACATAACACATACACATAGATTTATATAAACACAGATACATATATACATATATAGAAACATGCATGCATGCACACACCTACTACCACATGTCTGTTAGTTTCTCATATTGATTATGTGTTGTTATGATGCTGAAAGCTACACCACAGTATTTCAAGCACAGGAGGATCACCCATGATGAACGGTGGCCTTTCCAGACTGAGAAAGACTAGGAAGAAATGCCGGGTGAGCTATTTCCAAAAATCAGACAATGAAAGCCTTATAGGTCACAACAGAACGTTGTCCTCCTTGCTTGTTTTGGACACATGATCAGGAGGGGTCACGTGCTGGAGGAGATGACATTAGGTGAAGCAGAGGCCCATGAGGGTGAGGGAGGGAGGCCCTCGGTGAGTTGGATTGGCACACCCAGAGATGGACTTGAACATCTTGGTGGTCATGAGGATGACACAGGACCAGGCCATGTTTCATTCTGTTGTCCATAAGGTCATCACGAATGGGAACTGACTTGACGGCTATCCATCTCTCCATCCATCCATCCATCCATGTACATACATAAATATAAACACACATGTTCATAGTGTTCTATTCCACTGTATCCATATAGTCTGCACATTATAAAAACAAACAAACCAGAAGAAAAAAACCTCATTGCCACGGAGTCCTTTATGACTCACAACGAGCTCCATTGGGTTTCCAAGGCTGTAACTCTTTATGGAAGGAGACTGCCTCATCTTTCTTCCATGGAGTGGCTGGTGGGTTTGAACCGCTGATCTTTCAGGTAGCAACCAAATGCTTTAACCACTACACCACCAGTGCTCCTCATATATGTTATAAAATAGACACAAAAGTGGAAATTTTTAAAGGAAGAGCTAAACTATAAATAGAAGGTCTATTAAAATTCTAACACCCCTTTCCACCCCCAGAACACGAAGCCTCTTACCCGCTCTACCTTTCTCTTCCCTAAAGCACTTATCACCTTCCAACATATTCTGCAAGTTGTTATTTATGACTTCTGGGTGCCGCCGGGCCAAACGATCAGGCTGGAGGTAAGGGGAGACCAGGCCCACTCGACTAAAACCTGAGTTCCTCCTCCTACCCATGTGCTCCCCCCAACACAGGTTTCAAGATGAACAGATTCCTGTAAACGTGGGAAACTGATACAAATGCGTTCAGAGAATGTAGTGGGAGCTGCTTATGGAATAATCTGGAGACATTAACCCTGAGTGGATTCTGTCCAGAGCTTTATATGAGTAGTTGCATTGATTCCATAAAACATGCTTTACAGTTGTAGAGTAGATATCTAATGAGACAGAGAGAGTGCCAGACCCTATCAGATGTGTTCACATGCATCATCTCATTGAACCCTCACTGTAGCCGTGGGATGTGGGATCTAGTAATATCACCATTTTAGAGATGGAGAAACTGAGGTAAGCCGCATAAGCAGGCGGAGCCTCAGTTCCAATCCAGGTCCATCCACTTCATGCAGCTCCCTGGTTGCAACACTTCCTCTTGGCTGGCATGCATGAGGCCAGGTGCCCAGCGATGCAGGCCTACTCTGTAAGGTCCACCCTAAGAGGAGCCAACAGTCCACGTGTCTGCGTGGCTGACATGTTGGAGTCTGTGTTTCTGGGCTGCAGGGTTGGCCGGAGTCCAGGCCCTGTGCTGACTGCAGTGGAGGAGCGGAGAGTGTTCTGATTTAGGGCCCATCTGGATGGACAGCCGACAGGAACCGGCCTCTCCAGACGCTCAGGGGAGTGATAAGGACGGCCTCTGGGTGCCCCCGCATTCCTGGCCGGTGATGCTGTGGGGCAGGCACTGGGAGGATGCCCAGGGAGGCTCCTTTCTCCCCCTGCCCAGGCCCCTACCTGCCAGCTGCATCCTCCCAAGGACCCCCAGAGTCAACAGTGACCCCCTGCTCCAGGGTGCCCCAGTTCTGCCCCACTCATCCCAGGCTGCAAAGGCTAGGTGCCTGGAGAGTGAGCTGGGGGCTGCTTGTCAGAGCCATCCCAAGCTTCTAGGACAACTCCCTCCACTCAGGAATATCGCAGAACCCTCCAGGACACATGCAGACCCAGCCCTGCTTATTTCCTGAAAGTGAGGGCCACCCTCAACCCCAATCTGTTCTCTTGAATCTCATCGGACCATGTCCCTCCTCTTCCTACAGTCTTCAATGGCTCTCCATTACCGTTAAGTTAAACCAAACCCCTTTCCCTTTTTGGCTGAATGATCCGCCCCTGTTGACCTCCATGTCTTTTTCCTTCATAACCAACCCCCCGACCCTCACGCCTCTCAGACACAGGCACCTACCTCAAGCCCACTTCACCCCTTGTGTTGTATGCTCTCAAGACGATCCTGACTCCTAGCAACCCTCATGTAACAGGGTACAACAGCCCCGTAGGGTTTCCAAGGCTGTGATCTTTACAAGACCAGGTTGCCAGGTCTTTGCTCCTGTGGAGCTACTGGTGGGTTTGAACCACAGACCTTTTGGTTAGCTGCCAAGTGCTTAACCATGATGTCACCAGGGTTCTGACTCCATCTCTTGTACGAAAATGTGTTCTATTCCTCCATGGTCCTGCATCTTGCTTGTTCCTAGGCCTCTGCACTGCTGTATCTTCCACCTGCTAACCTCTCCCAGTCTACATCTGATCAATTCCAGCCCATCCTCCAGGACTCTCCTTCAGGAAGCTTATCCGGTTCACACCCTAAACCCCAGGTGTTTCAGAGCCTCCTCGGGGGCTTCCTGTAGCAGTCAGGATCAGGCTGGGTGTTAACTGTCTGTTTACTCATCTGATTCCCCACTAGAAAGGGAGGTCGGTGAAGACAGGGACAGTGTCCACTTATACCCCCATGGTATCCTCAGTGCCGAGCACAGGGCCTGGCACACAGTGGAAGCCAATAAATGTATGTGGTTGTCAATAGGTAACAGAAACCTTATCACCTGGGGTCCACAGTGACTCTTCCAGTTTGTGTCACACTCTTGCACTGGAATAACGTAGCAATAGCAGTAGCATCAACAATAGCACTAACAATAATAACAACAGTAACTTGTATTGAGTATAATGATGTGAAGGCATTGTTCTAAACACTTGATATAAAGTCACACTCATCTTCACCCTGTGAGGTGAGTTGTCCCTCAGTAGCTCAAATGGTTAAACACTCAACTACTAACTGAAGGCTGGTGCCCAGAGGTGCCTCAGAAGGAAAGCCTGCCAATCTTCTTCCAAAAGGTCACAACCTTGAAAACTCTAAGGAGCACAGTTCTAATTTGCATTTATGGAGTCGCCATGAGTTGGAATTGACTTGACAGCAACTGGTTCTTGTTTCTTGGTGAGGCAAGAGCTAGTATCACTTCCAGTTCACAGATGAGGAAAATGAAGCCCAGAGAGGTTAAATAACTTGACTGAGGTTGCACAGCCAGCAAGAGGCACAGCCAGGCAGGCTGTACCCAGGTCTCCTGTTGTCACTGTCCACCACTAGACCAGGGAGCCTGGACAAGCTCTTGGCAATGGGGTAGATGTGGGGCTGGATTAGATGATGGTGAACAAGTGAAGATCAGTAGTCCACGTCCAGCCTTGGCTGTGCCCGAGTATCACATCTTAGTTATTGTTGGTACCTGCCACCACCCAAGGACCCTCCCTTGCCTGGGTGATCTCAGCTCAGGACTCCGCCCTCCAGGAAGAGGCCACAGGCATAGTAGATAAGAACTTGGACTCTCATTCAAATTCAAATTAGTTTGGCACTAACGGACAGTGTGGCTTCAATTTCTCAGGTGCAAATGGGCCTGATGCTAACTAACAGTGGTCTAGTAGAGTTTCAGGCTGGTCAGTGGGGTCATGCATGTCAATATCTTTGAACAGTGCCTGGGCTTCCTTCTTTCTGGGCCACTGCTCTTCTAGGAGGAAACCTGGTGGAGCAGTGGTTAAAGCACTTGGCTGCTAACCGAAAGGTCAGTGATTCAAACCCACCAGCTGCTCCATAGGAGAAAGATGTGCAGTCTGCATCCATAAAGATGACAGCCTTGGAAACCCTATGGGGCAATTCTACTCTGTCACATGGAATCGCTATGAGTCAGAATCTACTCGACAGCCAATAATGGCCCTTAAGGACTGGATCACGCCTCAAGTTCCAATTACTCCCTGGACAGATGGAGCCATTCCCTCCCCAGGAGAGGCACACCGAGGGCTACAGGAGTCTCCAGGGGGACAAATACATGAGTTTGAGTCTCAGCCCTGCCTCATCTCGCTGTGTGACCTTACCCAAGTGGCTTTCTGTCTCTGGGCCACAGTTGCTCCATCTCTACAAAGAGAAAGCCTTCTTGGTGTCTGACCTGAGCACCTGGCCTCCTCCCCATTAGGGTCATTTGGTCCCAAGGCAGTGAGGAGGTGATCTCCAGGGGGAGGCACAGGCTTGGTCCCAGAGCAGGGGGAGGATGGCACAGGGAGCTGAGGTGCCCAGGCTATTTGTCTGCCAAGGTCCTAGAAGCTTTCAGCCTTAGCTGCATCCCACCAAGACCAGGGACAGGCAGCCTGGTAACTCTTGCTGCCTCCTGCCTGTGCCTGGCCATATGGGGCCTGCCCACTCCCATTTCCAAGGCTCATTAGCTGGGCAGCCAGCTGGGGCTAAGTTCCCACAGGCCTGGTGGAAGGCCTTTACTCAGAACCTTCTCCACACCAGGGGGTCAGGCCATTCCTTTAACCCCATCCTGCCCAGAGGTAGGATGAAGTACAGCCTGAATGGTCCTTAGATGTGAGGATGGGGAGACCTCACCTCCGGAACTTTGGTCATAGTATCAGGAAGGACCAGTCCTGGAGAAGGATGTCATGCATGGTAAAGTAGAGGGTTAGCGAAAAAGGGGAAGATTCTCAATGAGATGGACTGACATGGTGGCTGCAACGGTGGGCCCAAGCATGGCAATGACCGTGAGGATGACACAGGATTGGGCAGTGTTTCATTCTGTTGCACATGGGGTCGCTAGGACTCAGAACTAACTCAACAGCACTTAACAACAGCCCAGGGGGTGGGGAGCAGCTGGGCCCCCAAGGGACCCTGGGAGAAGATGCCTCTGCACAGAGGGCTTCTACCCCTAGGGTCCCTCTCCTTCTCCCATCTCCTCACTCACTCCCGCACCCTCTCACTCTTTCTCCCACTAGCTCTGTGTCCCTGGCAGCGTGAGCCTGGATACAGACCGCACAGACCCGGGTCACTCCTGACTGAGCACTTGCAACCTGGGACTCCCTTCTTTTCTGGGCTCAGTTTCCTCATCTGTAAAATGGGCGTCAGACTGTTCTCCTTGCAGGTTTGCCTGGAGGATCGAAAGGGATGACAGTGGAGGCCCGGTTGGCAAGGGGTCTAGCATATGCTGGACCAAAGGCCCTTCTGGGTCGCTCCCTTTCAGCTTCTCTTTTTGTTCTTGCCTCATTGTTCCACTATCCTGTGGCCACTGACCTTCCTTTCTCAGATACCAAAGGGTCAGTGGCTGCCTATTTTTGGCTTTCCTTAGACCCCTTCTTCTTCCTCAAGCCCCTCAGGGCCCCACCTCCTCATCACCTCTCACCTTTCTCTCTCTCTTCCGCTATAACACATACACAGTCACATACACATACAAATGCAGATCACTTTCGGACAGGTGACCATTTACCTCTTCGAAGGTACTTAGGGGGAAGAGAAGTGTTTCCTACAAAAGGAATACATGACTGTATTCCCAGAGGGCTCCTTGCATGGTAGAGCAGCACCCACTGTCTACTAGGCACAAGCTGGGTACAAATCCTGCCATCACTTACCCTGGTCCTCACTACAGGCTCCACCTCACTCCCACTGTGGAGGGGTCATAGCATGATACTTGAAAGGGCATCCTTACCTATCAATTATTTTGCATATTAACAAGCCCCATTTGTACTTCCAGGTAAGTGCGTCCCCCCTACACCAAGAAAGAGGTCTTGAGGGATCCAGGAGTGTAGAGGACACTGTCCATCCCCTTTGGGTGCTCACAGGCAGTGGGTGGGGATAAGACATGGGCGTGTGGAGATACAATAGCTCTAGAGCCATGGGGGTCAGTCAGCGAAGGCTTCTGGGATGTGAGTCCTCAACTGGGACTTAAAGCCCCTTCCCTAGTGAGGCAGCAGGGACTGCATGGGAGGCAGGGTCATGCACCGGGAGAATACGGAGCAGTGTGACCAGAGGGAGGGCTGTACAATGGAGGAGCCAGCAGTGGCAGATGGCAGATGCCTAGAAGGGGGGAGAGAGGCTAGGAAGACCGGAAAGGAAGACTAAGCCCACCTCCCTAGCAAAAAGTTTCCCAGGCCTGTCCCCACACCGCACCATGTCACTTGGCCCTTCCCAGGTTAGAGTCATCTGCCTGGCTCTGCTAAGCCCTGCATAAGTTCTGGTTATAAAGTGTCTTTGTTAAGATCCTGCAGAAAGGCAGTGCAGCTCTCTAAGCCTATTTACCCATCTGCAAAATGGGCACAATAATACACCTATTCCTCACTTATCTACTATCTTGCTATCTGACATTTTGCATTTAAAACAATAATAAAAAATCCACTATCTGACTATTTTGTGCATTAATGATATACATCTGATAGTAACGAATGCTAAAGTCCAAGCTGAGCATAACACTGGTTGCGATGGTTAAGGTCGTGTGTCAACTTGACTGGGCCATGATTCTCGGTGGTTTGGCAATTACGTAATGACAAGACTTGGCAGTTAGGTTGTGATGTAATCATGCAGTTAGGTAACAATGTCATCATCCTTCATTCTGTGATATGATGTACTTATCCTCCATTTTTGCATAACGCTGAGTTTTACATAATGACTTGGTCTTTGAAACCTAACTATGTTGCTCAGTGAGGCATGGGTGTAATATGTGTCCCTAAAACATCAGGTGATCAGGGAGGCAAGCATTCTATTCACAAGGCTCAGGTTCAGAGCCACTCTGCCAGGTATGCACCGTGGGGGGTTGGGCATGCTGCTTAGGCCAGATGTCTGTAAACTATAGCCCATAGGCCAGATCTGGCCAGGCTCTTATTTTTATAAATAAAGTTTTATTGGAAGACAGCCACACCCACTCAGTTACATATTGTCTGCGTTGGTTTCCCATGGAAGCAGGGTTGAATAGTTTCACTGAGCCTGGATGGTCCACAAAGCCTAAAATGTTTATGGTCTGGCCCTTTATAGAAAAAGCTGCCCACTCCTGACTTAGACACATGGAGCCTCAGCTTTCTCATTGGGAAATGGGTATATTAATAGCACCTTCCTCATAGAGTCATTGGGAGAATTTAGTGGGGCTGGTCCAGGGCCTGGTACACAGTAACCAAAAAAACCAAACTCACTGTGTTGAGTTGGATCCGACTCATAACAAGCCCCCCTTGGGTTTCCGAGATGGTATCTCTATGGAAGTAGATTGCCCAGTCTTCCTTCCAAGGAGTGGCTGGTAGGTTTGAACCATCAGCATTCTGGTTAACAGTCAAATGCCTTCAGGTACTATACCACCAGAGCTCCTAGGCACTCAATAACCAGGAAATATTGTTATGATGGTCCCAACTAGCAGATGAACTGGTAGGAAGGTTTGGGGTTCACTTCACACTCTTGAGGAAATGGAGCTGCCAGGAAGGTGGGGTAGCTGGCCTCAGGTCGGCACATTTTCCAGTAGGGACTATCCATTCTTGGGCATGAGAAATGAAAGGCCGACTAGGAGAGTCAGGCCAAGTATCCATAATTGCCTGTAATTTAGCCTCAGCCTCTCAAGGAGAAAGGGTATTGTCAAAGGCTTTTCATGGGCCAGTGCCCCCATAACCCAAAGTTACATGGATCAAGTCCTTCCTGACACGTATTTATTATCAGGTGACAGTGGCACTAGGGTTTCTTCCAAGCTGTGAACGGTCACTGTCTCAGGCCACTGCAAGCTCCCCAGTGACCAACCTTGGAAGAAAAGTAGCTGGGAAAGGGACTGACCTTTGGGAGGGGCAATGTGAGTTCATGGTAGTGTCTGGGGAAAAGGGACTAGGCTGCTCTTGCTGCCCACTCAGCAACTGTGTGATTTACCTGCAGGTCAGTCGTTAAACTGAGTCTCGGTTTCCTCACCTGTAAACCATGGGTATTGTTGTTAGCTACCAATGAGTCATCCCCTGACTCATGGTGACACCTTGTGCCCAAAAGAACAAAACATTGCCTGGTGCTACGCCATCCATGATCAGTTGTAGACCAGACCGGTGTGACCCATAGGGCTTTCACTGGCTGACTTTTGGAAGTAGGTTGTCAGGGCTTTCTTCCTAGTCTGTCTTAGTCTGGAAGCTCTGCTGAAACCTGTTCAGCATCATTATAATAACGTGCAAGCCTCTCATGACACACAGATGATGGCTATGCAGGAGGAGCCATGGCTGGGAATTGAATCTTAATCTCCTGCATGGAAGGCAAGGACTCTTCCACTGAACCATCCCTGCCCCCAAACCAGGAATAATAAGTGCCTGGTAAATGTGTAGCCCTGTTCCTGGAACATGGTGAGAGCCCAGGACCAGGCAGCTGCCAGGCTTGCTTTTATTAACAGCTTCTTCCTCATTTCTGGACCCACAGGTGAAACCACAACACAGGTAAGAAGAGCTCAGTCCCCAAAAACAGCCAGAACTCAGTCCCAATGCCTGCTGTGATAATTAGTAGCTGTGTGGCCTTGTACCTGACCCTGACCCTAAGACTCAATCTCACCTGCAACATGGGTTCCTAACAGCACCAGCCTCCCCCAAAGGCTGAGATCTTTAAACAGGACACAGAGTTCAAAGTGGGTAGCATAGAGTGGGGACTCCAGATATGTCCCCTTCCTTGCTTGATGTCATCTCTTCCCCCTTGAATTTCAAAAAGAGGAAGAAAGACCAAAATGGGCAAATGCCACAGAGACAAGAATATGCCCAGAAGGTCCTGGTTTTCCAAAGAGGAGCTGTGGGTGTAGTCAGTCCATGCCCAGGAAGGACCTGGGATGATATTCTAGAGGGGCTGATGGCCTGCGTTCAGGACTCAGAAAGATTTGGGTTCCAATCCTGCCTAGGAGAACCTGAGCAAATAGCATCACCTCTCTGAGTCTATGTTTCTACTTTTACTTCTTCCTTCTTTATCTTATCAAATATTTTATTGAAGGCCTACGATGCACCAAGAACCATCCTAGGTACTGGAGGCATCACAAGAAGCAAGATAGTCTCTGCCCTCCTGGGGCTGATATTTTGGTGTCTAAGACAGACAATAAGCAAGCCAGTGAATAATTATTGGCCACAGTATGATAAACGGTGTGGACAAAATGAACCAGGAAAAAGGAAAGAGGAACTCTTTTAGATTCTGTGGTCAATGAAGACCTCTGTGCAGAGGTGATGCATGAGCAAATTAGGGGTAATATACCTACTAACTGCAGGAGGATATTGTCAGACTTTAACCAGGTAACTAGGTAAAGCTTTTAGCACATTTCCTAGCACATAGTAGATACCCTATGCATGTGCAGGAGCTCTGGTGGTACTGTGGTTAAAGCACTGGGCTGCTAACCAAAAGGTTAGTGGTTCAAATCCACCAGCCACTCCACAGGAGAAAGATGAGGCAGGCTGCTTCCCTAAATATTTATAGCCAGAAGTTCTGCTCTATCCTATAGGGTCATTATGAGTAGGAATTGATTCAGTGGCACTGGGTTATACATGCACATGGATTGGATAGTTAGAGAATGAATAGGAAGATGGATGGATGTAGGTAGGTGGATGGATGGGTGGGTGATGGGTGGATGAATGAATGGTTTGTGGGTAGCATAGTGGATAAGACACTTGACTGCTAACCAGAGGGCTGGCGGTTCAAACCCACCAGCCACTCCTCGGAAGGAAGGTTGGGCAATCCTACTTCTGTAGTAATACTGCCTCGGAAACCCAAGGAGGGGTCGCTATGAGTCAGGTTTGACTCGATGGCACATAACAACAACAAGATAGAAAGGTGGATGGATGGATGGATGAATGGGTACCTAGTGGCTGGGTAGATGGATTGATAGATGGGTGGACAGAGGCCTCAGTGACAAGTAGATCTTGCTCTCTGATCATATGCCCCCTACTTGTAAATATTTTTATTAGGCAAAAGAGCATTATTGCTTAAAAAAAAAAAATGAGCTAGATCCTAGTAGCTTAACATAATAACATCTATAGCTCAGTTACGTCACAGCCTGACACAGGTTGGGGAGCATCCTCCATGCAGTGATGTGGGGAACCAGCCTCGTTCCTTGCCGAGACTCTACCATCTTTAATAGTGGAGGAAGAGAGAGCTGAGAGATACACAATGGCTCCTGAATGCCTCTGCAAGGAAGTTATGTTTCACTTCCTCTCACATTTTATTGGCCAGAACTGGTCACATGTTCCCATCCACAAGTGGAGTCAGGTTTGGAGGGCAGCCAGCATACCTTTTACACATTATTTCAGGACTCAGAGCTGCCTGAGACAAAGATAGAAACCAGCCTGCTCTGACAGCAGGTGACACGATTTAGGAAAGTCGGTGAAAGCCCGGATATCGGAGTCACATAGACCTGGACTTGAATTCATCTCGGCCCCTCACTAGTTATTAAACTTCTCTCTAGTTTCCCCATCTCTAAAATGAGGAACAATCTGGCCCAGAACAGGAACTTAAACGTTTGTTGACTGACTTTACAAATGTCGTTATGAGGATTGAAGGTAGGGCAAGTAACACACATTATAGGGATGTCTTAGTTACCTAGTGACCACCATAACACAAATACCAATGGCTTTAAAAAACAGAAATTTATTTTCTCACAGTTCTAAAGCCTTGAAATCCAAATCAGGGTCTCCATTGGCCAATTCCTTCCTTGACAGTAGTCCCAAGACATTACTTGATCCCTTGGCCTTCTTTTAGTTGGAGACAATCTTCACATCACATCTGTCTTCTCCCAGGTGTGTCTGTGTTTGTGCTGCTCTTTTTACAACTCAGAAGTAATTGGGTTTAGGACCCACCCTACTTGGCATGACCTCATTAACATATAAAAAGATAACCTCTATTTAAAGGTGCAGGGCTTAGGATTTCAACAAAATCCAATCCATAACAACTGGGTACGTGTCCTCTGCCAAAGTGAGTTGTCTGGAAATGCCACTGGCTCTGCAGGTCCAGGGACTGCCCACTTACGGCGAGAAGCTGATAATAGCCCTGGAAAGAAGGAGGTTTGCCTGTCAAGACCACACTTTATGCAGCAAAATAAGGATGAGGGTTATTTCCCTGATTTGTGAGTTTCTTTATGTGCAACATCTTATACGGGTATAAAAACTGACATTGCACTTAGTTATTCATTTCTCAAATGGCCTTTATCGAAAAGAATATGGCTGTGTGATGGCCTGCGAAAATTCAGGGCTCCACTCACTGCTATGATAGAGATTCCATCCCAGCTGTTGCCTCTGCCAGGAGCATCTGATTCTGAGCACACCCTTGCTGGGGTCCCTGACCCCACAAAAAGGTGCTCAGGGGTAAGCAAAAGGTGGTGGAACAGTGGTACCAGGAAGGGGTGAAGTGATTAAGAGTAAAGACCAATAAGCTCAAATACTTGGGTTCTGACCCAGATGCCCATTCTCTGGCTGTGTGGTCTTGGACTTGTTACTTAACTTCTCTGTGCCTCAGTTACCTCAACAGTAAAATGGACATGATCACCGAACTGACATCACAGGTTTGTTATGAGAATGATGTGTGAGTGTTTTAGTGCAGGACCTAGAGAAGAAGATGCCCTCCACGAGGATGGTTTTTGTTAGAGGAGATTGAGTCCCTCTGATTTAATGTTCACTCAGTAAACATGGATTGAGCACCTACTGTGTGCTAGGTGGAGTCCCTGGGTAGTACAAACGGTTAACTCATTTGGCTGCTAACTGAAAAGTTGGTGCCTGGAATCTACCCAGAGGGCCCTTGGAAGAAAGGCCTGGCAATCTACTTCTGAAAAAAATCAGCCATTGAAAACCCAATGAAGCCCACTCCTCCTCTGACATACATGGGGTGCCTCCATGGAAACTGGTTACCAGGGTGAACAAGACAGATGTGGGTACTGAGTTCAGAGACACAGGAATGAGCTTGGAAGGGGCAATTCCACAGATACCTTTCATCACAACTCCAAGGAAAAGTCTGGCGGGGGACCTTGTTGGAGTCTCTGTGGACTCCAGCAACGGCCTCCAGGATTCCCAGGCTTCTGATGCAAAGGGTCCTTGTCTCTGGGCATTCCTTGGCTGAAGCACTCAGATGACATCTTGGCAGAGACCACAGGCATCAAGCCAGCCACAGAGGCACAAGCTGGCAGATAAGTGGCCAAGCAGCAGAGGCTGAGATGGGAAGAACTGGACAGCAGCTCAGCTCCCAGCAGCACCGAACCAGAGCCTGTCACCTCCATTCAAAGGTCCCTTGGTGCTCTCTGCCTCTCTACCTGTCCCAAGTGGGGGCAACTCTCAGGGCAGCTGTAGGCTCCCAGGGTTCAGGAGAGGAGGTCCCAAGCGCACCTGTGTCCTGCAGGTCCAACAAGACAGAGGATCAGTGGACATCAAGCCCAGATTGGGAGTCAACGACTTGAGTCCTGGATCCCTGCTTGTTATGCCATCTTCAAGAAGCAGCGTTTTCTCTGGGTCCTTGCTTTCCCTATCTGTGCAACCACTGTAATAGTCTCGCCTCCCAGAACCACTGTGAGGACGAGACGGACCATTTGAAAAGGCTATTAATTGAGTAAAATGAGCCCTGGTGGTGCAATGCTTAAGCATTTGGCTGCTAAATGGAAGGTTGGAGGTTCAAACCCACCTAGCAGTGTCATGGGAGAAAGACCCGATGATCTGTTCCCATAAAGATTAACCTGTTGTTGTCACATCAACTTTACTCATAGTGACCCTGTATGACAGAATAGAACTTTCCCATAAGGTTTCCAAGTCTGGCCACTCCTCGGAAGGAAGATGGGGCAATCTACTTCCATAGTGATACTGCCTCGGAAACCCAAGGAGGGGTCGCTATGAGTTGGGTCCGACTCAAGGGCACATAACAACAACAACAAATCTTCATAGAAGCAGACCACCACATCTTTCCCCCCAGAGAGTGGCTAGTGAGTTCAAAGAGCCAACCTTTTGGTTAGTAGCTGAGCGCCTAAGCACTGCACCACCAGGGCACCTTCTGTAATGATCACAGCCTAGAAAACACCATGGGGCAGTTCTATCCTGTCGTATGGGTCGTTATGAGTCAAATTCGACTCCACGATACCTAACAACAACAACAGTTAACTGAGTAGACTTTTGTCAAGGGCAGCAGGCTCTTCATTCAAGGGCAGGACCAGGTTCAGGTGCGGTCCTGGCCTGGTTCCAAGCTCAGCATCACTAGTCAACCACCATGAGACACTGGACACTTAACAGGTTTCCACCTCTGTAAAACAAAGATGATGGAAATAATGGTACCTGCCTCTTGGGCTGTTTTGATAGATGGAAAACACATAGCACAGGGCTGGCAGGGAGCAAGGGCTCAGCCAGGGACAATACGAGTCAACAGATATATTTTTGAGGATGTACTAGGTTCTGTTTGCCTTTCCAAACTTTTGGGATAGAGCAATCCTTGGGTGGCATAAACAATCTGTGCTCGACTACTAACCAAAAGGTGGGCAGTTCAAATCCACCCAGTGGTTCCGTGGAAGAGAGATCAGGTGATTTTCTTCCATAAAGATGGCAGCCAAAAAAACCCTGTAAAACATGAGTTGGAATCAACTCAACAGCAGTGGATATGGTTCTTGGTTTTGGTAGCAGAGCAGGGGAGTAAAGACCTTTTGTGGTTCTTACAAGCCAATGGGACAAACCAAAAAAAACCAACCCCATTGCCATTGCTGGGTTTTTGAGGCAGTAAATGTTTATGGAAGTAGATTATGCCATCTTTCCTCCTTCTGTGGAGCAGCTGGTGGGTTTGAACTACCACCCTTCTGGTTAGCAGTCAAATACTTTAGGCATTGCATCACCAGAGCTCCTTAAAGGGGCACACACACAAATAATAAGCAATCTACTGTTTCATGCAGGAGTTGTGGTAGCATAGTGCCTAAGGCACTTGACTGCTAACCAGAAGGGTGGCAGTTCAAACCCACCAGCCACTCCTCAGAAGGAAGGTTGGGCAATCTACTTTTGTAGTGATACCGCCTCGGAAACCCAAGGAGGGGTCGATATGAGTCGGGTCCGACTCGATGGCACATAACAGCAACAACAAGTTACATGCAGGTAAGAATTTTTTGGGGAAACAAAGCAGACAAAGGGTATAGGGAGTGTTGAGGGGTCTCAAATCTGAATGGGGTTGTCAGGGGAGGCATCCTGAGAAAGAACTTGAGTTAAGAACAGAGGAAGGTGAGGGAGTAAGAGTAGTCGAGTAGGAGGTATCACGGGTTAGGAGGGGTGGAGGAGATGGTGGGGCGCATCAGGCAGGGCCTCGTGGGCTATGGTAAGGGCTTTGGATGTTCCTCTGAGTGACCCAGAAGCCACGGGAGGGTTTTGAGCACAGCCATCATGTGATTGACGTGTTTCAAACAAAGAACTTTGGTAACGTGTTAAGTATAGGCTGAGGGGTAAAGGTGGACACAGGGAGCCTTTAAGGAGGTCACTGTCTAGGCAGGAGGTGATGGTGGTAGTTGATGAGGGGTGATTGCTATCACTGCCTAGTTTACATTGCAGAGGTGTCGGCATGTGCCTGGCACATAGTAGGTACTTCCTCCCAGTAGTTGGCCCTGTGACAGCCAATCCTGCCCAAGAGGCCCCTTCCCCATGCAGCTCCTGTCTCCTATCCCCCTTCCACAGACATTTTTCAGCCGCCTCCTTCACTGCAGCTCAGCCAAGCTGAGAGGTGTCAGAGCCTTTAATCTTCCCCGGAGCCAATCTCCCCTTCCTCTTAATCATGGAAGCTGGCTCACACTGGCCTCAGTCCAACTTGTCTATATCTGTCTGAGGCCAAGGGGCCCAGGGTGAACTGCAAATGGTCTCCAGGGACCCACGGAGCCATCCCAGCTGGAAGGAGCCTCAGTGAACTCCAAAGCTGAAGCTTCCATTTCCTATAAAACAGGGTCGGTGGCTTGCTCCGCTGGTTAATTGCACTGGCTGCCCACTGCAGTTGTTGTTAGGTGCCATCTAGTTGATGTCAGCTCACTGTGACCCCATGTGACAGAACAGAATTGCCTCATAGGGTTTACCCTCAACTAACTAACTCACTGCCATCGAGTCAAATCTGACTCATAGCGACCCCTTCTTGGGTTTCTGAGGCAGTATCACTATGGAAGTAGATTGCCTAGTCTTCCTTCCGAGGAGTGGCTGGTGGGGGTTTGAACCGCTCATCTTCTGGCTAGCAGTCAAATGCCTTAGGCACTAAGCCACCAGAGCTCCCAGGGTTCACCCTAGAAGGTGGTGATATTTATGAACACGTTGGTAGGTCTTTCTCCCACAGAGTCACTGGGTGGGTCTGAACAGCCAGCCATTTGGTTAACAGTGGAATGCTTAACCACGACACCAACAGAGCTCCTTGGTTAGTTGCTGAACTATCATGAAAACCCAAATTTAGGTCTCAACCCAGCATCCTCTTGCTCCCGATGATGGAAAACATTTTTGCCTCTTCCAGGTGGAAGAGCTTATCTCTCTGTTACGCAAACTAGTGACCATTCTCCAGCCCTGAGGAGTGGTGTATTGTAACCACATCTGACAGGTGGCTCCAGGGTCCACTATGACCCTCTGATTTTCCCGTTTTGGTTGGTTGTTGGGTGGTCACGACTGTCTAAGTTCAAATCCACCACACAAGGGAAGGGGGTGGGGTGGGATACGAGAAGCAGAGCAGGGTGAGGGGGACCAAGGCAAGAGCTGACACTGGGAAGGGGGCCTGCCCCACACTTTTCATTGCTGTCAAGGTGAGAGGGGCTTGACCTGGCACTTTGTCTCTCCAGGTGGCAACAGGGGGTCATAACACTGCTGACCTTTGCTGTATCACAGGAGAAATTGGGAATCCCAGTGTAGTTCTAATTTGATTTCTCTTAATACAGGTGAGCTTGAGAATTTTTAACTTGTTTCAGAAATATTTTCTTATCTCTACTTTCCTATTTAGGAGCTCTGGTAGCATAGTGCCTAAGGCACTTGACTGCTCACCAGAAGGCTGGCGGTTCAAACCCACCAGCCACTCCTCGGAAGGAAGGTTGGGCAATCCTACTTCTGTAGTGATACTGCCTCGGAAACCCAAGGAGGGGTCGCTATGAGTCAGGGCCGACTCGACGGCAAACAACAACAACAACAACTTTCCTATTTGTATTACATCTTTATAGAGTAAAAAAAATGGATGTGATGTAACCACTATCCATATATCAATTTTTCATACTGAGATGGCTTGTGTATTGCTGTAATGCCAGAAGCTATGCCACCAGTATTCCAAATACCAGCAGGGTCATCCGTGGTGGACAGATTTCAACAGAGCTTTCAAACTAAGGCAGACTAGGAAGAAAGGGCTGGTGATCTAGTGCTGATGATGAGCCAGCGAAAACCTCATGGGCCACAATAGAACACTGTCCACCTCTCTTGCTTTGGGCATGCCATCAGGAAGGATCCATTGCTGGAGAGGACATCATATTTGGTGAAGCAGAGAATCAACGAGGGCAAGGCAGACCCTTGGTGAGAGGGATTGGCACAACAGCCATAACAATAGATTCAAACGTGCTGGCAATTGTGGGGACAACTCAGGACTGGACAGCACTTCGTTCTTCATACATAAGAGCTCCATGAATCAGGATCAACTCGACTGCATCTGTCTATCTATCTACTTATCTATCTCTGTGTACATGGCAGTTAAGGTTGTGTGTCAGCTGGGCTGGGCTGTGATTTTGAGTGGCTTGGCAGCTGAATGTAGCTATTCACCATGATGAGATTGGGTGTGATGCAATCACTTCCATAGTGGAATCTGTTGTGAGCTGTTGAAGGGGAGTTGCTTTGGGATGTGACCTGCTTCCAGTTTGTATGGCAAGGATTCTGTGTTTGGCTCCTCATCACCTCTGGTTTGTGGACTTGAACCAATGGCCTGCTGCATTGCCAGCTGATATTGGGATTGTTCCTTAGCAGTCTGTGAGCCAACAATCTGCCAATCTTGGATGCGTCAGTCTCAGCAGCTAACAGCCTGCTATAAAAACTAAAAAACCAAACTCACTGCCGTCAAGTCAGATCTGACTCATAGCGAGTCTTCCTTGGGTTTCCAAGGCCATATCACTACAGAAGTAGATTGCCCTATCTTCCTTCTGAGGAGTGGCTGGTGGGTTTGAACCACCAGCCTTCTGGTTAGCAGTCAAATACCTTGGCACTATGTCACCAGAGCTCCCTGCTATACTGCCTGCCATTCTTGAGTTTGTCAACCCCTACAGCTGTGGGAGTCAGGAGAAGCCTCCAGCCTGCTCCAGTGGGCCTGGAAGGCAGAGCTGAAGGCCAAGGTTGAAGGGCCTCCACCTGAAATCCAGAGAGAGAAAGTCTTCCCCTAGAGCCGGGACTCTGAACTTGGACTTACAGCCTAGTTTTTCCCTAGAGCCAGCACCTGCCTAAGCTGTAAGAGAATAAATTTCTATTTGTTGAAACCATCCACTTGGGGTATTTCTGTTATAGCAGCACTAGTGAGCTAAGACAGTGTTATATAATTTGCAAGTATTTTCCAGAGTCTATCTTTTTTTCCCCATAGATTTTGCCATGTCAGGTTTTTTTTTTTTTTTCATTTGGATAAATTTATCAATATTTCCTTTTATTGCTCCTGGATCATATTTTAACACCATCATTTATTCACTCATTTATTAAAAACTATTTATTATGTGCCTACAATTTGCCAGGCACCAGGAATCCAGAGATGAACAGGACCGACAAATCCCTGTCCTTATGGAGCTGAGTCTAGTGGGGGAGACAGAGGATAAACAAGTAAACCTATACTCAGAGGAGATTTTTTTTTTTTTTTCAGAGATTGGCAAGTGCTATGACAAAAATAGTAATGGGTGGTGTGGCATAATGGGTAAGACATTTGGCTGCTAACCAAAAGGTTGGCTGTTCAAACCCACCAGCTGCTCTATGGGAAGAAGATGAGGCAATCTACTACTGTAACGATTCACAGCCTTGGAAGCCCAGTGGGGGTTGCTGGGAGTTGGAATCAACTAAGTGGCAGTGGTTTGACTTTTATTTTGTGAATGGTAAAATGGATAAGGTTGGGGAGGTCCTGTTTCAGATTGCAATAGTTATCTATAACTGCCTAACAAATGACCTTACGTTTAGCATCTTAAAACCACACACATTTATTATCGGGTAGTTTCTGTAGGTTAGGAGTCTGGGAGTGACTGAACTGAGTGCTCTGCTCAGAGGATCATGAGGTTGCAGTCAAGGTATGGGCCAGGCGGTGTTCTCATCAGGAGGCTGGACTGGGGAACAACTGTGTCTGAGGTCAGTCCTATTTCTGCTGTAACAAAAAAGTCCACAAGTGGAGAAACTGTTGAACTGGTGTATGTTATGTTGTGTAGATTCTCAATGACATGAATAAAACAAATTATCAAAAAAATGGAGCTGCTATAATAAAATGAATAAAAACCAACAAATACCACAAGTGAGTGGCTTTAAAGAACAGGAATCTTTTGTCTCAGGGTTTTGAGTCTAGAAATCTGAGTCAGGCATGGGCTCAAGGGGAGGGTCCTTCCTTGTCAGTAGCCCAAGGTATTCTTTGGTTGCTTGATGTGTCTTCACCTGCTGTCTTCCTCCTGTGAGTGTCTATGTCCATTCTACTTTTGTAAGACACCACTCAGAATGACCCACCCTACCCTGGTATGACACCCTTAACAATGACAAAAGACCCTCTCTATTCAAACATGGTCATATTCACAGGTCAGGGATTGGGACTATAATTTTGGGGACACAATTCAATCCATAGCATTGGCAGGGTTTATTTCCATCTGGCTGTGTGATTGACGGCTCTAGCTTGATGCAGCTACCAGCACGATACTGCCTTCAGGCCCTAGAAGCTACTAACAGTTCCCATGAGCGGTGACAAAAACACACAGGCTTCGTCAATACCACGGCTTCATCCATTGGCCCTCAAGGAGAATTTCTTACTTCAAGGAGGACTGGATTCATCTTTTAAGAGCTTTTGGCATAGTGCCTAAGGCATTTGACTGCTAACTAGAAGGCTGGTGGTTCAAACCCACCAACCACTCCTCGGAAGGAAGATTGGGCAATCTACTTCCATAGAGATAGCCCCTTGGAAACCCAAGGAGGAGTCACTATGAGTCAAAATTGACTCGGTGGCAGTGAGTTTGTTTTTATTTTTAACTTTATTAAGTCAGGTCCACCCAGAATAAGCTTTCTTCTGATTAACTCAAGTTCAGCTGATGTGGAATCTTAGTGATGTTTGCAAACTCCCATCACCTTTGTCCTAGAGCACTAGTTGATCACAGGAGGAGGTGTTCATTGTTCAATAGTAGAATTCTTGCCTTCCAGGCAGAAGACTTGAGTTTGATTTCTGGCCAGTGTACCTCATGTGTAGACACTACTCGTCTGTCAGTGGAGGCTTTTTGGTTGCGAGATGCTGTGCAGATCTCAGCAGAGCTTCTAGACTAAGAAGGACTAGGGAGAAAAACCTGGTAATCTACTCCTGAGAAACAGCCAATGGGAATATTATATATTGCAATAGTCTGAGATGCAACCTGTTATGAGGCTGGTGCAAGACCAGGCAGCATTTTGTTCCATTGTACATGGGGTCACTGTGAGTTAGGGGCTGACTTGATGACAGACAATATCAATAACAATCAATGACATCTCTTTGCCATAATCTATGAGTTAGAAGCAAGTCACAGGTCCCACTTGTACACAGGGGACAAAAGTGTGGACACTAACAGGCAAGCATTACTGGGGGTCACTCTAAGATCTGGCTGCCACATGGATGTGGTTGAAGAAGACCTTTCTGAAAAGGTGACAGCTAAGACCTGATAATAAGAAGGAAACAACCATGCAAGGCTGGAGAAACACCTTTCCAGCAGAGGCAGCAGCAAGTGCAAAGACCCTGTGGTAGGAATGAGTTTGCAGAAAACAAAGAAGTTGGTGTTACTGGAGTATATAGAATAGGGTGAGAGTGGGATGCACAGTGAATAAAAAGAAGTGACTTGATATGAACTGACCTGAGAGAGAGAATTAGAGCCAGGGCTGCAGGACACCCAATCTCAAATCCAGGTCAGCCCTCAATCTGTAGGGTGACCCTGGGCCACCTCTTTTCCTCCTTGGCCTGATTTTGCTCCTCTGTGGACTGAAGGGGCTCAAGTCTAATAAGGAGTGAGTCTCTAATAGACTGAGTGACACCTCTAGCTAATTAGCCAATGACACCAAATTAATTAAGGCCTGGGAAAGCGATTATCTCAATCCTGGGCTTTCTCACGCTTCTTAGATGTCATTGGGGGAAGGGGAGACTATGTAACAGCAAAGAATGCAGGAAGTTCCCAAGGGGCAGGGGTGGGGCTTTCCATCCTGGAATCCAGTCCACTGTATCCCTGACCCTCGGCTGGAATGCCGCGGATCTGCACAAATCATTAAGCCCCACTTGCTTGCCAGGAGACTCAGCCTGGGCTCAGCCTCCTCCCTGACAATCCACATGGAGTTCCTTTGGCCCCGTGCAGCATGGGGATCGGATTTCTCTGTTCATCCTTGCCGTGGAAAAGCGAAAACGTGGTGGTGGTTGGGAATTTGGGGTTTGTTGGGGGATTTTATTCTTCATTTTTTTGGTCAGTTCCAGAGGAAATGTTGATTTCCAGCTGACTCAAAGCAAAGACCTGGATGAAAAGGCAGGTTCCAATCCAAGCAGAAATTGGTTCAAATATCCTTGCTTCTCTTTTGGGGAGAACAGGGGACAGTGGATGTTCTGAACAATCAGACCCATAGTACGGTCACCTCAAAGGCACAGAGTTCAAAGTGGAGCCTAGTGAGTGGAGGTGTTTAGAGCAACTGTTGAGAATCTGAATTAACAGCGAGATGGGGTGTTCTTCTCAGGCTTGGTCCAACCATGGCACCAATGGTCCTACTAGCCTCTCACTGGCAAGAGATGGGAGTTTAGTAAGAATATTCCAGTGTGTGGTGGGATGATTTATATTGTTTTTGGAAATAGCTTTGTTGTTTTCTGTAAAATTGATACTTTCCAGTTGTCTAAGTGAATGAAAGGGAAGGAAGGAGGAAGAGGAAGAGAAAGAGAGAGGGCAGCCATTGAAATCACAAGGAAAAGATTCGAAGTCAGCCTGTAGTGCCTGTGGACTGGAATCTTCCCCTCCAGATTGTACGCTCCTGGAGGAGAAAACTTGTTTCTTGCCCTGCTTGTATCCCCAGGTTGTCTATTAAGTAGGAAAAATCATGGTGAGTTTTGGGCTTCTCCTGGGAAGACTATAAACCCCCCTCATCCACACCCAATTGGTTGGAAACCATGTCACCATGCAAGAGGGAGGCAAGACCCCAGTGTTTCCACCTCCCAGCTCCACCCCCGGACCTGGTACTATGCCCTCAAGGTGGTAGGCTCTGCCAATGCGCCTGGATCTATTTCCCATAGCTTGCCAGGCAGGGAAGACACAGACAGAGTATGGCTTCTGTACTCATAGAAGACACTGCAAGGATGAGAGTGGGGTAGGGGTGAGAGATGAGAGCAGAAAACAAGTTCTCAGTCTTGCCCTGAACAAGCTGGTACCACTTGCTTTAGGTACATGAAAATGCAAATGGCATCTGGATACCCAAATGGGGGATGATTTCCTCCTCGCTGTTTTGGTCTGTGATGATAATGTTCTAATTAGAAGCCTAGCCACTCAATTACATAGGACGAGCGTGTCCAATGGCACAGCAGAACCAGGCGTGTGATGCTGACAACAGCCAGAGGGTTTATCCTTGCTGGTTCTCGATGCTGAGAAGATAGAGGCTCTGAGAGCTGAAGTAGCCTCCCCAAGTTCTAATATTTACTCAATGGCAGGAGAAGGATAACTATGCAGACCTCCTCACTTCCATCCTTAGTTCTTAACTCCGCAGTTTCATTACCTGCTACCCTTCAGCAGTGCTTTGCTCAGTACCAGTTTCAAGCCATCTACGCCTCCCAGAAACACCCTGCAGTTTCTCATCTTCAGGCTCTTGCCCATGCTGTTATGTGCCGTCGAGTCAGCCCTGACTCATAGTGACCCCTCCTTGGGTTTCCGAGGCAGTATCACTACGGAAGTAGGATTGCCCAACCTTTCTTCCGAGGAGTGACTGGTGGGTTTGAACCACCAGCCTTCTGGTTAGCAGTCAAGTGCCTTAGCCACTATGCTACCAGAGCTCCCAGGCTGTAGGAAGTATTATACCCTTTGGGTGATCTCAGACAACTTTGTCCTTCCAGGCACATTCCAACTAATACCTGGAGACCTAGTTCAGATGTACTCCAGGTTGCATTCCTGACATCCCTCGTCCTGTGCTGGATTTATTTATGCCTTTTACATTTATTGTTGTAATCTCTTAGTGTGTCTTCCCAATTACACTGACATTCCTGAAGGCAGTAGCTATGTCCTATGCAGCTCTGCTTTCCTAGAAGTAAATAACTGTTGAACGAATTCACGAATTTGAGTTTGTACAGATGTCTCACAACTCCATGCTGAAATGGCAACCAAGGCACTAAGCTGCGTCATTCAGCATCAGACGCAGAAACAGAAAAACAAGACTCCCTGATGTCTTATCACAAAGGCCCTGAGCTGCAGGACTCGGGTAAGAGTGATTTTGATTCAACAGCCACAAGAATTCTCCTGCACCCCCACTGCACCATCAGGCAGGAGGTAAGGGCCAATTCCATTCTTCCAATGCCAGGAAGGCAATGTGCCCTTTCTTCCTTGGGTTGTCACCAGACGTGTGACAAAACTAATAGCTCCTTGATGATATCATTTTATAATTGAAATATTAATTATAAAGATTTCTCCTAGTTTTCTAATGAAATGCCCTTGCCTCAAAGTCCATCAACCTTAGAACCATATTGGGATGATAAATGGCCAAGGATCTCTGGTAATTGCTTTAAGGAAACAAGGTGGTCTCCAAGATGTTGGCTTCAAGCCAGGATATGCAGATGCTTTTCTCTATAGCCAGTGCTTGCTTTGTGACCTTATGCACATCAATTACCTCCATCTCCCCACCTCTAACAAGAAAGTAAACCTACTCTCCATCTCACATGTCATGACAACTAAAAGACAGAAGACATTCAGTGGGCCCCATGCAGGTCCAGGCATTCACCAAATGATACCAGTAAACCAGTGGTCGAGCTGATTCCAGCTCATGGCAATCCATGTGTATCAGAGTATAACTACTCTCCATTAGGTCAGTAACAGCTAATTTTTAGGGAGTAGATCATCAGACATTTCTTTCAAGACAACTCTGGGTGGACCCAAAACTCCAAATTTTGATTAGCAGCCTGAGTGCATTAAATGTTGGCTGCACCCAGCAACTCCTACCAAATGATCATGGTTTTAATTTTTGTTATTAACGGTGCAGTTGGAGCCATGCCACTCAACCAGCTGCGTGATCTCAGACAAGTCACCTGATGTTTCTGAGTCTGTTTCTTTGGTTGCAAAAGAGGATAATGAAAGTTGTTGTGAGGATTGAATGAGATAATACACACAGATTTGCATTTAGAACAGTTGGAAAATACTTAAGGAGCACTCAGCAAACCACAGGCATTGTTGGGGTTACCATCGCTTTTTTCTAAAGTTTCCCCTCTTTTGAGATTTAGAATTTAAATTCCAAAATATTAGAACTGGAAGAAATGTTAGGTATTATGGGAAGACATTGTTCCCATTTCTCAGAGAGGTAAACAGAGGCCCAGAGGATTTGGGTCATTTGCTGGAGGGCACTAAGCCCAGATGAAAGCCAAGACTTCCTGGGCCCAACCTCATCTTTCCAAGACCCTGAGTGGGATAACAACAACTGGGAAGTTGCCTTTGACTCTCCGCTGAGACCTTCTGGAAGATACTTCCTATTTGGGAGAGGGCTCTATACAAGTCAACATGCAAAGCATGGGGAAGTAGAGGGAATGGGTGAGGGTGCTTTAGATGAAGAGGTCAGAGTGCTATGCCATTGAAAACTTGCACACAATGTCTCAGGCCTGCACTCAGTCCCCAAATTGATTTTTCCCAGAGGCCCTAGGAGTCTACATGCACATCAACTCCTTGTGAGGTGCTTAAATATCCCAAAGTTCCTAAGGTGAGTCTGTAGACCAGCTCCCCACCCTCAATCCCCATGGAGGATGCTTCCATGTTTCTTCTTTTGGCCTCTCTTTGTGATGCTGTGCATATAAGTTTGGGCTGATCTCAAGATCAACGTGTCTGCATTCAAATCCTACATCCTCCAGTCACAATGTCACTCTGGGCAACTTACTAAACCTCTCTGAACTTTGGCTTCTTCATCACTGATCCAAGATGATTATGATAATAATACCACCTCATGGAGTTAATAGAGCCCCTGGGTGGTACAGCTGGTGCCTTTGGCTGCTAACAGAAAGGTTGGTGGTCCAGTCTATCAACTTCTGGAAGATAAGCTATTGAAAACCCTATAGAGCTCATTTCTACTCTGACACATGTGGGATTGCCATGAATCAGAGTTGGCTTAAGGGCAATTGTTCTTAAGCGTTGATAAGAAGATTCAGTGAGAGCATATATTTAAAAGCACATAGCTATGATAGCATAGTGCCTAAGACACTTGACTGTTAACCAGAAGGCTGGCGGTTCAAACCCATCAGCCACTCCTCGGAAGGAAGATGGGGCAATCTTCTTCAGTAGTGATACTGCTTTGGAAAACCCAAGGAGGGGTCACTATGAGCCAGGTCCAACTCGATGGCACATAACAACAACAACAACATGATTCAAAAGGAGCTCTGGTGGTGCAGTGTAAGGCATTTGACTGTTAACCAGAAGGTTAGCAGTTCAAACCCACCAGCCACTGTGCAGGAGGAAGATGAGGCAATCTACTTCCATAAAGATTTACCTCCTTGGAAACCCAATGGGGGTCGTGATGAGTCAGAATTGTCTTGTTGGTGATGAGTTTGGTTTTTGCTTGTGACTCAAAATGTCAGCCATTGTCTTTTCTTTTTCTTTGTTCTTTCGCTTTCTTCTTTGTTGCACCTGTTCTTCTGCGTTTCCTCCGCTCTTCATCCTATCTGTCCTTTACACCTCTTTCTCTTCATCCCTTTCATTTCTGTCCCATTTGCTCCCTCTTCTCCTCCCCCTTCTCTTTCTCTGCTCTTCTCCCTCCTCCTTTTCCTCCTCCTTTTCCCCCTCTTCTTTCTCCTCCTCCAGGTAACTACAACAAGGGATTTGATCCAAGCATGGCAAAGGACATAAATGCCCTCAAACAATTTCCCAGTGACCAAAGCAAGAGCATATTCTGCCCAGGAGAGCAAAACAAAAAAGTTTGGATGACGGACACTCTGCCCACCCACCTCCCTGGTGATAAGTGCCCAGAGGGCTCCTCATTCCATTTCCTGGGCCCCAGGTGGTGACTAAATCAGTCTTCCCATACCCTCTCTTTCTTCCATCAAGGATTTCACCATATTGTGGCAATGGCATGGGGTGGAGCCTAGGGGTTCCTCTTCAGAGCTTGGAAACAAAAGCGTGTTGTTTCTAACTTATTTTAGCAGTTTTCAGTAATATAATTTTCAGATCATTTGGTTATCAAATATACACTTTTTTTTCCTCTTCCTTCTCATGCAAGAGGAAATGCAGATCTAGGCCTTGCTGGGGGTACTGGTGGCGGCTTTTTTTTTTTTTTAATATCTCCACTAATTTTTCCATGCTGTGGAGAATTTGTCACACGCGCAGGTCTGTTTGATTTCATTAAAGAGAATATTTAAGCATAAAAATTGTTTAATCGCCTTGTGTCGTTATGAGATGAATTTCATTTTGCATACATTTGCATATTTCATCAGAATTAAGGCTGCTAATATGCAAATGAGGGACAGGTTGCTGCTGAGGTGTTTATTGTAATAGCTGCAGGCTGTTCCACTTGGACGGCTTTCTAGGTGGTGGGGAAGGAGGGGGAGGGACGACTCCGGGTGGCTCAGAACCCTTCAGGAAGCCCAAGTGTCTCTGGGGCTTCTGCCTCCTTGAGCAAAGATGGGTAGGCGTGGCTCGCCTCACTGCCCTACAGGACCAGCCAATCAGAGCCGACCAGGCTGGGGAAGCAGAAGGAAGCCCAGCTGTCTGCCCCAGAGGCTCCTGGGAGCCGGTGGGTACCAGGGCTGGGTGAGGGAGCAGGTTGAGGCCGGGGCCACGCTGCTTGCCCAGACGGCCCTTCCCAGGATGGGTGGGTGGCACGCTGGAGGCCTCCTAGCCTTCGCTTCTTGTTTGTGCATCGGCTTTTCCTCCACCTCCATTTTGTTTTTACCCTTTGTTTCCTCTTTGGCTTTGTTTCCAGCCCTATTTGTCTGCTTCTTACTCTTTCCTTCCTCTTCGTTTCTCCTTTGGATTCTTTGCTTCTGTGCGTTCCTCTGCTCTAAAGGGCTGGCTGTTGTTGTTAGGTTCTAGTCATTTCCAACTCCTGGTCACCCCATGGGACAGAGTAGAACTGCCCCATAGGTTTCCTAAGCGGTAATCTTTATGGGGAGCAGACAGGCACATCTTTTCTCCTGTGGAGCTGTTGGTAGGTTCAAATTGCCAATGTCTCAGTTAACAGCCAAGCACTAAACCTTTGGGTCACCAGGACTCCTCCAATGGGCTAGCCAAAAAAAAAAAAAAAAACTGACTGCCGTTGAGTCGGATCTCATAGCGATCCCTCCTTGGGTTTCCGAGGTGGTGTCACTACGGAAGTAGATTGCTCAATCTTCCTTCTGAGGAGTGGCTGAACCGCCAGTCTTCTGGTTAATGGACAAATGCCTTAGGCACTATGCCACCAGAGCTCCTTCAAGGGGCTCGAGTTCTTGCCTATTGTCTTGTCCTCACCTTCCTGCTCCCTTTGTTCTTATTCCCACCCTGCCTTGCTCCTTCTCTTCCTCTCCTTTGCCACTGCCTCACTTCCTCTGCCCCAGGCCCCTCTCTCCTCCATCTCCCCTGTCAGGGCCTCCACAGCCAGGAAGGATTTGAAGTGAGAACAGAATTAGGTGAGTGCCCCTTGTGCAACTTCCCCGCCCCTCTATCTGAAATCCTTGATTAATCCCTGTCCTCATTTGAAGGTCAGAGATTAGATACATATGACTTTCCACTCAAGGGCTGGCGCTGCTGGTCCCCAGGAGAGCTGCTTCCGAGCTGCCCCTCAGGCACAGACTGAGGAGAGAAGATGGAAGTAGGTGAGTAATGAGAAGTCGGAGGGAGGGAGGGAGCACACGCTCCAGCAGGGTCTAATACAGATGCCACTTTCAAAGGAAAGGCTCACAGATGAGTGTCACCCTCCTGTTCCATACAGACTGTGACAAGTCCCACCAGCTCCCACAATGGTACCTGAGGATGACTTGGAAAAGGACCATTAATAAGGAGCAAAGTGGAAAGACAGCTTGAACCAGGCACTCGCCTGAACAAATCAAGTCCCTTCTCAGGATCTCAGTTTCCCCATCTATTTATCATGATTCTCCAGAGACTTCTTGAGCAGCTGCAGGCAGGAGACAAGTAGGAAAAGGCAGAATATATGCTTTAAATCAACGACTGTTTACTGAACACCTACTGTATGTGAAAGGGGGCCGTGATGGTTCAGTGGTAGAAATCTCACTTCCGTTGCAGAAGACATGGGTTCCGTTCCAGCCAATGCACCTTTGTAGCCACCACCTGTCTGTCAGTGGAGGGCTACACGTTACTATGATGCTGAACGAGGAGCTCTGGTGGTGCAGTGGGTAAGGCATTTGGCTGCTAACCAGAAAGTTGATGGTTCAAACCCACCAGCTGTTCTGTGGGAGGAAGATGAAGCATGTACTTCCACAAAGATTTACAGCCTTGGAAATCCAAGGGGAGGTCACTATGCATCAGCATGGACTCAATGCCAGTAGGTTTGGTTTTGGTTTGGTTTATGATGCTGAACAAGTTTTAGGAGTGCTTCCAGACTAAGGCTGACTAAGTGATCTGCTTTCCAAAACCATCCAGTGAAAACCCTGTGGATCAGAATGGTCTGATCTGCCATTGATCATGGCAATGAGGCAGGACCAAGCAGCGTTTCCTTCCATTGTGAATCGGGTCACCACGAATCAGGGACCAACTCGACTGCTCTATACCAGGCATGGGGCTGCCCACGGGACTGCCCAGCCATGATGAAGACAAGGGCTCTGCCCTCAGAGAGCTGACATTCAGGTGGGGTGGGGTAGAACAAGACCATGCCCTAGAGAGACACACCGTGAAGTGAGCGCTAGACATGCCACAGCCCTTTCCAGAGCCCTCTTTAGCTCAACATCAAGATCCTAACCTGTGTCTTGGGCTCATTTTCTGGGCCACAGTCCCAATGACCAGCAGTTCATCCCTTCCAGAACATTCTGAGGGCCTGCTGGGAACCACTGTTTTTTTTTTTTTTTTTTTTCAATACTCTCTGAGCATCTCCCTAGAGCTCACATAGCAGCATCTGCTAGGCCCACACCCCCACCAGATTAGCTGTTCAGGCCTGCGTTTTAGAGCCTCAGCAATTAAAGCAGAATTAATTGGCTAGCAGGCAATCACCTTCCAATCTGAGCAGAGACCGGGCGGGTGGGCTTGTTTTGCTGAGTTGACAAAATGAACATAGTGCTCATCCACCAGGGCCAGTGGGGAGGGGGTGGCAAGGAGAGCTGGAGGAAATTAGTGGCATCCTCCACCCCGTCCCCTCTCCCCTAGCCCAATACACTGGCCACTCAAGGGCTGGCGCTGCTGGTCGCCACCCGTTGGGATCTGAGCATCTCTGGGGGGAATCCATCTTTGCTGGTGTGGAACTTTCTGGAATAGAACTTTGCCTTCACAACTTCAAAATGACTGATCCAGGGCTGTTTTTTAATTTGATTTAATTTTTAATATCTTTACTCTCTTCCCGATAGCAAAAGCAATACATTTCCTATTGATTTTTAAAAAATCAAATATTACAAACATTTATGAGTTAGGGAGCCCCATAAAATTACATTTCTGCATATATATATTAACATTTGATAGAGAGAAAATCTGCAAGAATACACAACAAATTGTCAACTGCAGTTAGCCCTGCTGTGTGTGTGTGGGGGGGAAGGGTTGGGGGTTAAAGCAGACTTGATTAGACTTAACACGTAGAATGAAAACCAAACCCACTGCCACCAAGTCCATTCTGACTCATAACAACCCTATAGGATAGAGTAGAACTGCCCCATAGGGTTTCCAAGGAAACAGACTGCCTCATCTTTCTCCCGCAGAGCAGCTGGTGGATTTGAACCACCAACCTTTTGGTTTGCAGCCCAATGCTTTAACCATTTCAAGATGTATCAATCCCTAGGTGGCACAAACAGTTAAGCACTTGAGTACTAGCCGAAAGGTTGACAGTTTGAACCCATTCTGAAGCACTTTGGAAGATAGGCCTGCCATTCTGCTTCTGAAAGAACACAGCCTTGATAACTCTAAGGAGAAGCTCTACTCTGCATATTTGAGGTGGTCATGGGTCAGAGTTGACTCAGTGGCCACTAACAACAACAACAAAGATGGACTGTGTTGCTCATTGTCACGAGTGTGACTTTTGTTGTTTTGTTTGTAGCACTATGAAAATTAAGCATGATCATGGAGAAGAAAAAATTGTAGAAATACGTAAAAGATTCTTGATCTCCCAGCCATCATTCCCACCCATGAATGGTGGCCCAGAAGTGAAATGGGGAAGAGGATGGTTCCTGGGTTGGAATTCAGGCTCCTTTGCCAGCCAGCTATGAGGCTTTATCTAGGTCACTTGTCCACTGTGAGCCTCAGTGTCTTCATCTGTAAGATGGGACCACACATTACTACCTCCCTCAGCCTGAGAGAATTGTATGTAAAGACGTCAAGCACCTGGTGCACAGTGAGTGCTTTGCCAGTGGGAGCCTTCAATGTTGTCTCCTGCCATGCCTTCCTGACAAGAAACCAGGATGCAGATTATTGAGAGGATCTCACCTCAGAGCATGAAATTGTAAACGTCCTGGGATACAGGGGCCATAAACATTTCTCTCCATGACTCCATGTAACATAGGAAAAATAAGGTAGTTCCATCCCCAGGATGGGAGCAGTGGTGGTTCAGTTGTTGAATTCTCATCTTCTGTGTGAGGTGGTGCAGGGCCTATGGCATTTGACTGCTAACCAAGAGGCTGGCAATTCAAATCTGTCAGCTGCTCCATGGAAAGAAGACGGGACAATCTACTTCTGTAAGAATTTACCACCTCGGAAACCAATGGGGGTCGCCATGACTCAGAATTGACTCAGTGGCAGTGGGTTTATTTTTTTGGTTTTGTGTGAGGGTTCTGAGTTCAATCCCTGGCCAATGCACCTTATGAGGGGCCACCACCCCTCCCTCAGTGGAGGCTTGTGTGTTGCTGTGATGCTGAACAGGTCTCAGTGGAGCTTCTAGACTAGATGCAGTAGGAAGAAAGGCCTGGCGATCTGCTTCAAAAATCAGCCAATGGAAACGCTAAGGATCACAGTGGTCTGACCCCATTGGGCATGGGGTGGGTTGCCATGCAACAGCAGCTAACAACAACAACAACAACATGGGGGAACTCAATGTCACAGTGACTCAAGAGGTGGCAGGGGATTCTCAATAAAATTGTTAACAGGCAATGCCCAGACCCAACCCCAGATGGGAAGGGGTGGCAATAGGAGCAGGAGGCAAAGACTGAATTGCACCACAGTTGTAACGATACAGGAGCTGAAAGATCTGAGTTCAATTCCTGGCTTTGACACAATGCACTCCTTGGACTTGGACCCATCTCTTTCCCTCTCTAGGGCCTCAGTTTCCCCATCCGAGACATGGAGCAGGAACAGACAGCTAGTAGAAAGGGCTGATGGGAAATGACTTTGAATTTGCATTGTCGTTTTTCTTTTAACCAACTTACATATCCAGTAGGCCAGTTCAGAGGGAGCTGAGGAGAGGTAGTAGTAGGGAGAATATAAACCGGTCAAGTTGGGGTGTTTGAGACTGACCAACAAAGGCCCACAGAGCTCTAGACAATGGGCTGAGGTGGACGACAGGGAAGCTGCCTTCTGGAAGCTGGTGGCTGGGTCCAGTGTGCCAGGAAGTCTTTGGCCTGGAGGTATGTGTTTGTGTAAGAAGCTAGGCCAGGGGGCCAGGGGTGGGGGCTGCCGTGATTGAACGGAGGAGGTCTCGAAACCTGAGCGCCTCGTGCCGGCAGTCAGCCGGGGTCAGCAAACCCAGACTAAATAGTCTGGCGGGCTGGGCTCTGGGCTGTCTGGAAAATGATCCCGGATGGAAAGAGTAAGTTGGGGAGGGGGCATGGGGGACACAGTCAACACAGAGGCCTGTATCAGCAACCACTCTGAGCCTGCCTCCCCAAGGTGGGACCTAAACGTGAATGAGACGAGGTTTGTATTTTTCATTTTAGTTTCCGCTTCTTAATGGGAGAGAGGAAGGGGGAGGGAGGCTGTGCGGCAGCTGGGCCTCCTCTGTTCCCAGCTCCAGGCTCTTGGCTGTATCCCTCCTTGCTCTGTTCTTCAGCCTAAAGCCAGGTCTCCCCACCCAAAGGCAGCCGGCCTGTGCGGTGTTCCCAGAGCTGCTGTGTGGCTGTAGGTTGGATAATTAGCCTCTCTGTGCTTCATCAGGCCTCACTTGACAAGCAAAGATAAGCCTATGGGCCTGTGTTAATTAGAGCAAGGGGCTGAGATAGCATATGGATGCCTTTGTGTAGATGAAACAATGGTGCTTCTCAGGGCTGAAGCTGTCCACTGGATTCAGACTGAACCAGGTACCCTTGAGCAGTCAGCATCATGGACAATTGCACAGCTCAATCCTCGGCAGAGCTTGAAATGAGTAAAACCTAGTAGAGGACTGAGCACCTGCTCCATGCTCGGTACCCCCTTTGGGGCTCTAACTCTCACATCAACGTAAGGACACAGTGTTCTTTTCCTGCTTTATGTAGATAAGGAAATGGAGGCTCAAAGAAGTCAAGTGACTCGTCCAAGATTACACAGCTGGTCAGTAGCAGTGTCAGGATTTGAACTCTAATTTCAATTAGAGTTGAAGTTTCAGTCGAATCCCTTCCTGAAACACATAATTGATTGATAATACCTCCTTCTAATCCATTAGGCTTTGGTGTACACATCACTTCTTCAGAGAGGCATCGGTGACTTCCCACCCTCAGTGACATAAATAGTTAAGAACTTGACCACTAACAGAAAAGTTGGTAGTTCAAACCCACTGAGAGGTGCCTTGGAAGAAAGGCCTGATGAGTGTTTCCGACAGGTCACAGCCTTGAAAGCCCTGT
This sequence comes from Orycteropus afer afer, assembly GCF_000298275.1. Classification (NCBI taxonomy): domain Eukaryota; kingdom Metazoa; phylum Chordata; class Mammalia; order Tubulidentata; family Orycteropodidae; genus Orycteropus; species Orycteropus afer. The sequence continues at coordinate 2,454,993 of NW_006921784.1, forward strand.
GGAACAGATCTGCTTTGTACACGTGGAGTCGCTATGAGTTGAAATGGACTTGACAGCAACTAGCAACAAGGCTCCCAGACAAGGCTGTTCCCATAGAACTCTCTGCTCCCCTTTCCCCATGCCCTCACCCAGTAAACACGTACTGCTGTGGGATCACCTGACTTGCCCTCTAGCTGCAGAGAAGACAGTGTCTTGGTCTACCTCCATCACCGCTCAATCCCACAGGGCCGGTCCAGCGCCTGCACTTGACCGGAAAAAAAATGCTGAATGCCCAGCAACAACCACAGATAAACAACACTGCTGTATGTTTACATTTATCTGATTAGAAAAGAGAGCTTTCATCGGGGCAGATGGAAATCTGGGTTACTGTGTGCACAGCTGGGGACAGAGCACAAACCCCCCAGGCTATTTCTGCAAGTCTTGGAGAAGCCCCTCAAAGTCTCTTCCAGGCCACCATGCTCACTGAGTCTGAGCGGTGTGACAGGGAGTGTGACCAGGCTCAGCTCTGAACACTGGCACGTGGTTCTCTAACACCTTCTTTAGCCTCAGGTCTTCGTTCCTTTTCCTGCTCCCAGAGAGGCCAAGTTGTAGGTGGCACATGCTGACCTGCTGCCAGAGCTGGGCGCAACCCTCTCCTCTCTGGATGTGTTTTGAGGTTAACTCACTGGACTGCTACCCAGAATGTTGGAGGCTCAAGTCCATCCAGAGACTCCTCAGAAGAAACACTTGTTGTTGTTGTTGTGTGCCGTCGAGTGGGACCTGCCTCATAGCGACCCCTCCTTGGGTTTCCGAGGCAGTATCACTATGGAAGTAGATTGCCCAACCTTCCTTCCAAGGAGTGGCTGGTGGGTTTGAACCACCCACCTCCTGGTTAGCAGTCCGAAAATCATCCATTGAAAGTCCTGCAGAGAGACAGTTCTACCTGACCCACGTGAGATCGGCATGAATTGGTGTCAACTTGGTGACAATTGGTGATAGTGGTGGTGGTGGTTGTGGCTGCAGAGTGCTGAGAAGTACAGAGAAGGGGGTGTCTTCAACCCATTTCAGAACTGGTAAGACAGATCTGAGCAGAGTCAACAAGACCCTTGATGGGACTCCCCTCCAGCCTGTCTCCCAGAGCCGAGAAAGGACTCGTTCACTCCTCAAATATCTGTGAACATCTTGCCAGGATATAATGGGGGACAGGAGAAGGAGTCCCTGCCCTCATTCAACTCCCAGTCCAGGAATGGAGCCAGATCTCCCACTTAAATTGAAACTTGAGCACAGGGTGAGAGTTGTAGAAGGGAGGGAAGGGGAGCTCCAAGAGCTGATACAATAGTCAGGCTTGACCTAGTCTGGGGAGATCCTGGAAGGCTTCCCTGAGGAGGTGATAATCAAGCTGAAATCTGATAATGAGGAAGGAGGCAAAAACAGTTTCAAGCAGAGGGAAGGACAAGTGCTAAGGCCATGTGATGCAAGATAAGTGCAAGTCCCAGAGAGATAGTCAGGGGGGTAGGAGCCACAGAGAATGGGAACTAGACATGAGGTGGGGCTGGTGGAGAGAAGGGCTGAGAATCAGCCATCCCTCTGCAGGGAAGACTCCAGTCCAGAGCTGGAAGGAAAGAGGAGGTATGGGAGAGGTCATCAGGGGTGAGGTGAGGTCGAGTGTGTGGAAATGATCGCTCATGTTGCTGAGTATACAAAGGATTGGAGTGATCCGGAAGGCAGAGGGGAGATGTGCTAAGAGGCTTGAAAAGAGATGTGTGAAGGGAGGTGGTCCATTGCTAGAAATCTCACCTTCCATGGAGCAGGTCTGAGTCTAGAGTCCTTTTTGTCAAATCAGCACAGTAATTAGAGATTTGCAAGCTTTCTGGAAGACTAAGAGGTAATATGAATTTGACATCTGACACGTAGTATCTGATTAATAGGAAATGTTAATAGGAAAGGAGTCCCTGGGTGCTACAAACTGTTAAGTGCTCAACTACTAGCCTAAAGGCTGGTGGTTTGAACCCACTCAGAGGCATCTCAGAAGAAAGGCCTGGTGATCTCCTTCAGAAAGATCACAGACGAGAAAACCCTGTGGAGCAGTTGTAGTCTGCCCAGTGTAAGTCACATCAACTCCATGACGACTACTAGCAACAACAACAATGATAATAACGTCAACAAAAGTTATAATCTTCAAGACAGGAGACCAAAACCAAATCCTCTGCCATTGAGTCGATTCCGACTCATAGTGACTCTATAGGACAGAGTAGAACTGCTCCCAAAAGGTTTCCAAGGCAGTAAACCTATACATAATCAGACTGCCTCATCCTTCTCCCACGGGGTAGGTGGGAGGTTTGAACCACCAACCTTTTGGTCAGCAGCTGTATGCTTTAACCACTACAACACCAGAGCTCCTTACAAGAGGAGAAGGCAGGGTGAATCATTAACTAGAAGGTAGACACTGGAGTGAAGGGAAGGGCAACATACAATAAGGGGAGGTCAGCACAAAATGTTCAAGGCAAAGGAGGAGCCCAAGAGTAAAAGGCAACAAGGGTAAATTCTATTACACACAGTCCTGTTCCATACATAATCCTACAAAAACAGTAACAGCAATAATCTAGGAGTGGATATGTACATAAACACACAAGCTGAGCAGGTGTGCCAAGGCGAAGGGGACAGCAACCACAAATACATATTGGTGGCCAGAGGGTATTTCTATACATCTATCAATATGTGCTGCAAATATATCCATGAATACAATAGAGCATATAGGGAACAAAGTTATGAAAACTTCTTAACCATAACCAAACACCCTGAGGGAATGAGTCTCTAGGTCTGGTCAACTAGCATAACCTAGTCCACAAAGACAATGTTTCACTCCTACTTTGGTGAGTAACAACTGGGTCTTAAAAACTTGAGCAGCCATCGAAGGTGTAACTATTGGTCTCTCTCCTTCCAGAGCAGAGAAGAGTGAAGAAAATCAAGGATGCAAGGAAACAATTAGTCCAAAGGACTAACGAACAACACTAATCCCAGCCTCCATGACCATGAGACCATAAGAACAAAAGGGTGCCCTGCTACCAACACCAACCACTCTGAAAGGGATCATAATATGGGGTCCTGGAAAGAGTGAGAAAATAATGTGCAACAAAACTCAAAATCATTAAAAAAAAAAACAGGCTTACTGGTCTGATCAGGACTGGTGAAACCCCCAAGACTATGGTCCTTAGACACCCTTCAAGCCTGGAACTGAACACCCCCCCACACCATGGCTCAACTTTCAGTCAAATGACACAGGACTATAAGGTGAACAGTAACACCAGGAAGGTATGCATTTCTTGGAACGATCAAGCATACAGGATCCAAAGGGCAGCATTTGCCCAGGGATAAAGCTGAGAAGGCAGGAAGGGAGAGGAAAGAAGGATGGATGGAAATGGGAAACACAAGGAGGAAGTGGGAAGAATGCTGTAAAATTGTGGGCATTGTAATCATTGGCACAAATCAAAATGTGTATGAATTGTTGAATGGAAAATGCATTTGCTCTGTAAACTTTCACCCAAGTCACAATTTCTTTTAAAAGAAGTTATGAAATGCATATATATATATATATATATATATATATTCTAAGCCTCCTTGGGAGAAGGCGTTGTGCCAGGGTTATCCATTCTGACCTAATATCTTATTTCACAAAGATGCTTATAAACCATGAAGTCCCATGCACAAACACATGACCTCAGCAGAGGGCCATTTGGCAGCTAACCAGAAGGTCAGGGGTTCAAACCCACCAGCCATACTGAGGAAGGAAATTGGGGCAATCTACTTCCATAAGGATTTACAGTCTCAGAACCGATGGGGGTTGCTATGAGTCGGAATCAACTCGATGACAGTGAATTTGGTTTTTGGTAGTACCTCCTTAGAAGCCCTGGTGACGTAGGAGTTAAGTGCTTGGCTATGAACGAAAGGTTAACAGTTCAAACCCACCAGCTGTTCCATGGTGGAATGATGAGGAAGTCTGCTTCTGTAAAGATCACAGCCTTGAAAACCCTGTGGGTCAGTTCTACTCTGTCTCATAGGGTCACTATGAGTCAGAATCAATTCAATGGCAATGTTTTGTTATGAGACCTTCCTGAAGCTCCCTGGGAGGCACAGATGGTTTGTTCCTGGCTATGAGTCGGGGCTGACTCGACGGCACATAACAACAACAACAACAATTAGCTAAAATGTTGGCAGTTCCAAAACACTCAGTGGCACCACAGAAGAAAGTCGTGGCAGTATGATTCTGTTAAGATTACAGCTAAGAAAACCCCACGGAGCAGTTCTGCTCTGTGACACATGGGGTCCCCATGAGTTGGAATCGACCAGACAGCAACACGTTTTAGAGGCCTCCTTGTCAGGTGAGATCCCGTAAATGCAGACTTTTGGTTAATCCAAGAGGGCCGGGCACATATATTCATTACAAAGTTTTCATTTCTTAGGATTTGAGACATTCACCACTCAGCAAAGATACGGGTGGTGGTGATGATGGAGCCCCAGCCCAGCCTCTCCAACAAGGCGGAGACGAGCATCCGTTGAGTTCTTCAGGAGTTCTGACTGCGTGTAATCATGGCCTTTTCCTCCACTCATAAAGCACATATGGAATCAATAGCACCGGCATCAAACCAGACACAGCTGGGGTTATTCACCAGAAACAATGAGACATTACAAAAGCAGGGCCAGGAGGGGGAGAGAAAGTGTAACAAGCTTCTAGGTGGGGTTTGCCCCCTCCCCCGCCCCCTACCCGTTGCACATTATTGAATCTGGTCCTTGCTGATTTGGTTACAGCGTGTGATTTCAGTTTATGATTCAATAACCCATTTGAAAGCCTGTAAATAGTATGGTTCTGCTAGCTGTTCCTTCCTCCCCAAGGGGGTTGCTATCGAGGAAAGGGGGAGCTAGCTTTCACTCACAGAAAGTTGCCTGGGCTGAACCCCTGGACGCAGAAGACCAAGGTGGCGTCATCATGAGAGGGTGTGATGGACCGCAAGTGGACACAGGTGGGCCCAGCCTCAGGCATCATCTCAACAAACAGGGACCCACTGATGTAAACGAGGACTCCCACTATTCCCCACATGACCAGGATAGAGTGTTCCTGGTTCTCCTTCCTACAACAGGGTGGAGGACCCCAATGCCACAGCCTCAGCCCACCCCCCAGGAAACTGATAGAGTGAGCTCAGTGGCTCTGGCTTAACCACTGGGCCACCAGAGGTCCTTCTGGTTTGAGGATTTTACCAAATTCTTCTATTTCGTCATCTAGCTCCCACTCCCCAGTCCACTGCCAAGTGGCTCTGACCTTCTCACAATGGACACCACTTCCTGCCAAGGGCCTTAGGGGTGGGGTGGAGGACTCCTTGTTGCCATATCCAGGACCAACGTTTCAAAATCTGTATTGCCAGATGTGGGTGGTATTAATGTTATTGACCTCATTCTCTCCTTTATGCACTCTTTCTCACTAAATAGGTGAAGTTTACCTCCCTGCCTATTGAATAATATAGATGTGCAGTTACAGCCAGGAGACTTGCTTTGGACAACAGAATGAGGCAGAATTGACCAGGGAACAAGTGCCAAGCCCAGAGCTCAAGAGGTCATGTGTGTTTCGGCTTACCCTCTTACGCCTGTGTCATCGTCATGAGAAGAAGGACAAGTCCAGGTGAATCTTCTGCTCCAATGAAGAGGATATGAGACTCATGGAACAGTACCCACTCACCCCAGACAACCCAATCTAGAGCAGAGTCCCCAGCCTGACCCTTAGCTACATGAATGATCCCATCCAAGATGAGCCCCAGGCAAATGATTGAAGAATAAGTTCTTGGTGAAGTGAGTCACTGAATTTGGGGTGGTTTATCACACAGCAAGAACTAACTCATATACTATCTCCTGGGAGCTTTTCAACATTGTTAATCAAGTGAATCAGTGAATCAGTAAATTAACAAATGGGGCCAATCTCAAGATCACTGGGTCTGTGAGTTAAAGAGATCTTTACTATAGGATTCTGAGCTTCTGTGTCTCTATGGCTTCATTCCTGGAGCAGAAGTTGGGACATGAATCTCTACAGAAGAGCAGCATCAACAAGGTAGAAAGTTCCATGCTAGTCTCTGGTGGCTTCAAAGATAAGGCATTTGGCTGCTAACCAGGTCAGTAGTTCAAACCCACCAGCATCTCTCATGAAGGAAGATGTGGCCAATCTACTTCTGTAAAGATTTACAGCCTAGGAAACTCAATGGGGGTCACTGTGGGTTGGAATCAACTCGATGACAGTGGTTCAGTTTTGGTTTTGGGTTCCCCTTTGACCTCAGTGAGAGCAGTCTTGTGCCAGGCAGCTGAGTGTGAAGGGATTGGAAGCTGTGGAGTGAACAACTGAACTGGAACACATCTCCAGGACTCCCCTGCCCACAGGGATAATCTCAGATGCCTTTGTCTGGCACGGAAGGGCCTTTAGGCACTGGTTTAATCCTTTTCATGGCCTTGTTTCCTACAGCTCCACATCCATACTCCCTAAGATCAACCACAAAAGCCTGCTGAATGGACATGATGCTCTTTTATGGACTCCTGCCTTTGCTCATGCCATCTCCTTTGCCTGTAATGCAGTCACCTAATGAACTCCTACTCACACTGCAAAGCCTAGCCAAGAGAGCCCTTCTGTGAAGCCTTCCCAGAGACTCAGCTCAAACACTCTTCCTATGATACTGAAATGATTGAAATACACATCAGATCTTACCCCACTCACTCACTAGACTGTGAGCTTCACCACAGCCTGCTCAATAAAGTGCAAAGAGTGATGTGTGAGTAAGTGGCCAGTGTGGGTACTTTTTCAACAAGGTAGGATGCTTCATTGGAAACACCATAGGAATAGGAATTAAGACATATTAAGACATCCTGAGTTCAAGTATAGACAGATATCAGTCCACAAGACCAAGCTAATTCCGTTAATTTTTGGATCTCAATTTCCCCGTCTCTAAAATGAGACCACAGAGTGATGATATAGTGGTGTACCATCTGCAGGAGAGGCTCCTGCCCTTTGCCCAGCCAAGGGGCTCACAGGCACAGAAAATCCAAGATCCCCAGGCCTGCTGTCCCCACCTACTGGCCCTGCCTCCCCTGCTTAAAGTCTGATCATGCACACCTGTGATCATGTCCCCCTCTTCCTGGGGGACTGCTTCTTTGGTCTCCTTCCCAGCACCCATCCCAGGGGTGGAAGTTTCCAGGGGATACTTGCCACAGGCCAGCCTTCCCTGGGCTATCTGTACAGCCTGTCAGGACTTCAGAGTTCTCTGAAGGCAATTTGCCCTCTCACGAGAAGGCATCATGACACCATCACCGTATTAATAATAATAATAACTTACACTCATTGGACACCAGTTAGAACTTTCCACTCACTACCTTGCAATGGTGCAAAACACACACTGCCACTGAGTTGGTTCCAATTCATGGCGACCCTCACTGGATTTCTGAGGCAATAAAGCTTTACAGAAGTAGAGTCCCCTGTCTTCCTTCTGTGGAGTTTGAACTGGTTAGCAGTCAAATGCCTTGGGCACTGTGCCACCAGAGCTCTTTTCCGGTGGGGTAGATCCTCTTATTATCCCCATTTTGAAGATGAGAACCCAGAGGCTCAGGGAGATGATAGGACCTGGAAAGATGGCTTTCCTCAGCCTGCTCTCCCTCTCTCCATTCTCTTCCTGGTAGGAGCAGCTTTTGTCTTTGATGCTGTATTTCCATGCATTTGGTCATGGGAATGCCATTTTTTACTTTGGAAATGTTCTCAATATGCCCACTGTTTGGGTGTCCAAACCTTTGCTCCCTACGGACTGTAGGTGATGAGTGTAGAGCAGAGTCCAGGAGAGACCCTGGGATCTGCAGGCCTTAACCTATTGCCCTCAAGTCGGATCCGACTCATAGCGACTCCTTCTTGGGTTTCCGAGGCAGTATCACTACAGAAGTAGATTGTCCAGTCTTCCTTCCAAGGAATGGCTGGAGGGTTTGAACCGCCAGCCTTCTGGTTAGCAGTCAAATGCCTTAGGCACTATACCACCAGAGCTCCCCTGCAGGCCTTATTGAGGTGTTTTTATGTATGTCAGCACAGCCTGACAGGTTCTCCTACTTCCCAGGTTTTCACCCTTGGCAGTCATTTTTTCAGCACTAGAATACCTGGCTCTGTACTAAGAGGAAGAGAAGCTGAAATAAGTGGCATTGTCATGCCCCAAGAGCCTTCAGTCCAAGGGGAGAAACAGCCAAGTAGACCTGCTTCCAGAGGCCATTTATCTACAGCCTGAAGTTAAGGACACTTAGGAGAGAAAACCCATTAAAGTGTCATCTTGGTACCAACCTTAGTCAATTCCTCATATCTGCCTGGAGGCTCCAGGGCTCGGAAAGAAAGGATGCAGTGATTGATTAGCAATATCTGCTATGTGTGTAGTGAGGAGAGTTCTGACCTATGTGCCAACTATCTGCTGCCATTGCTTGAACAAATGCCACTCTTGCTAGGTATGGTGGGCTGGACCTCTCCATTCCTCACTTTCCTCCCCCTCCAAGGGTTTGTTACATTGTGGTGACTTGCATGTTGTTATGATGGTGGAAGCTATGTCACTGGTAATTCAAATACCAGCAGGGTCATCCATGGTGAACAGGTTCCGGTGGAGCTTCCAGACTAAGACAGACCAGGAAGAAAGGCCAGGTGATCTGCTTCTGGAATTAGCCAATGAAAATACCTAAGAGTCAGCCTAACCAGGGGCACACAAGACTTACACGTTGAAAATTATAGAACATTAAGAGACCAAGAGAGATCTACAAAAATGCAAAGACATCTCATGATCATGGATTGGAAGACTTAAGATAGTCAAAGTGTCAGTGCTGCCTAAAACTATCTACAGATATAATGTAATCCCAAAACAAAACCCAACAGTTTTCTTCATGAAATGGAAAAAAACTAATGGCCAACTTCACATGGAAATAAAAGAAAACCTGAATAGCCAAAGCAATATTGAAGAAAAATGTAGGTGGTCTCATACTCCCCAATATAAAATATACTGTTCTAGTAGCATAGTGCCTAAGGCACTTGACTGCTAACCAGAAGGCTGGCAGTTCAAACCCACCAGCCACTCCTAGGAAGGAAGATGGGGCAATCTACTTCCATAGTGATACTGCCTCGGAAACCCAAGGAGGGGTCGCTATGAGTCAGGTCTGACTCGACGGCACATAACAACAACAACAACAATAAAGCCACTGTAATAAAAACAGGCTGATACTGATTCAATGGTAGACATGTAGACCAGTGGAATAGAATTAAGGACTCAGAATTAAATCCAGTCCTCTTCCAACAGTTGATTTTTGACAAGGGATCAAAGTCCATTCAGTGGGGTAGAAACAGTGTCTTTAATACATGGTGTTGGCAAAACTGGATAACCACCTGGAAAAAAATGAAAAAGGACCCATATCTCACACCATACGTAAAAGACCTAAACATTAAGCCTAAAACCATTAAACTCTTGGGAGAAAACTCTGGGACCTAATCTTTTGTAAAAATAAGATAACAAACGTAACAACTAATGCATAAATGTGGTTGTTGTTATGTGCCCTCAAGTCAATTCTGACTTACAGCAGCCCTATGGACAGCTGCATCAGCCTCACAGTCTTCACTATGATTGAGCCCGTCATTGCAGCCACTGTGTCAACCCATCTCACTGAGGGCCCTCCCCTTTTTCTCTAACCCTCCACTTTACCAAGCATGACATCCTTCTCCAGGGAATGGTCCCTTCTGACAACATGACCAAAGTAGGTGAGATGAAGTCTGGCCATTCTCGCCTCCAGGGAGCATTCTGGCTGCACTTCCTCCAGGACAGATCTGTTCATTCTCCATGGTATTATCAGTATGTTTTACCAACACCACAATTCAAATGCATTAATTCTTCTTTAGTCCTCTATTCATTGTCTGGCTTCCACATGCATATGAGGTGATTGAAAATACCAAGACTTGGATCAGGCCCATCTTAATCTTCAAAGTGACATTTTTGTACTTCAACACTTTAAAGAGGTCTTTTGCAGCAGATCTGCCCCATGCAAAACAATGTCTGATTTCTTGACTGCTGTTTTCATGAGTGTTGATTGTGGCTCTAAGAAATACGAAATCTTTCACAACTTCAATCTTTTCTCCATTTATCATGATGTTGCTTATTGATCCAGTTATGAGGATTTTTGTTTTCTTTATGTTGAGGCTTAATCCATACGGAAGACTGTAGTCTTGGACCTTTGTCAATAAGTTCTTGAAGTCATCTTCACTTTCAGCAAGCAAGGTTGTGTCATCTGGGTATCACAGGTTGATAATGAGTCTTCTTCCAATCCTGTTGCCCTGGTCTTCTTCATATAGTCCAGTTTCTCAGATTACTGAGAATAGTCCAGTATTCTCAGATCAGCGTACAGATTGAATAAGTGTGGTGAATAGATATAATCCTGATGCATACCTTTCCTGATTTTAAACCACACAGTATCATCTTGTTCTGTTGGAATGACTACCTATTTGTCTATGATTCCTCATGAGTACAATGAAATATTCTGTAATTCCCATTCTTCACAATGTTATCCATAATATGTTATGATTCACACAGTCAAGTGTCTTTTCATACTCAATAAAATACAAGGAATGTAAAAATTAAAAAAACTTGTGCTTATGCAAGGACTATTAAGAGTAAATAGACAACCTATAGACTGGTAAAAAATCTTCAGAAACAACTTATCTGATAGATCTATTCTCTAAAACCTATAGAAAACTGTAGCAACTCAACAACAAAAAGGCAAAGAGCCCAAACATAAAATAGGCAAAGGATATGAATAGAATCTTCACCAAAAAAGGACATCCAAGCAGCCAACAAACATGAAAAGACGTTCACAATCATCACATTGGCCACTAAAGAGATGCAACTAAAAATTGTAATGAGATACCACCTTACTCATATTGAAATGGCACTGATTAAAAAAAAAAAAAAAAAAACAGATGTCAACAAATGTTGCTGAAGATATGGGGAGACTAAAACCCTTATGCATTGCTGCTGGGACGGTAAAATAGTACAACCATTAGGAAAAGGATATGGCACTATCTCTGAAAACTTGAAATAGAACTCCCCAGGGATCTAGTATCCCACTCCAAGGTATGCACCCTAGAGATCTACAAATAATGACACAGACAAAAATGTTGTAGTTGTTAAGTGCTATCGAGTTGGTTCCTGACTCATAATGATCCTATATACAAAAGAACAATACAATGCCCGGTTCTGCCCCATCCTCACAATTTGAGCACGTGATTGGAGTCACTTCTTTTTCATCGTCCTTTTTCCAAGCATGATGTCCTTCTCCAGGGATTGGTCCCTTCTGACCACATGTAAAAGTAAACGCGCTTCTAAGGCGCACTCTGGTCGTACTTCTTCCAAGACAGATTTGTTCACTCTTCTGGTAGTCCACAGGATCTTCAGTATTCTTTGCCAACACCATAATTCAAATGTATCAATTCTGCTCCAGTCCTCCTTATTCATTGTTCAGTTTTCACATGCATATGAGGCAAGTGAAAATACCATGGATTGGGTCAGGAGCACTTAAGGCCTCAAAGTGACAACTTTGATTTTTAACACTTTAAAGGAATCTTTTGCAGCAGATCTGCCTAAGGCAATATGTCATTTGATTTCTTGACTACGGCTTCCATGAAGGTTGATTTTGGATTCAAGTGAAATGAAACCCTTGACAACTTCAATCTTTTCTCAATTTGTCATGATGTTGCGTATTGGTCCAGTTGTGAGGATTTTTGTTCTCTTTATATTGAGGTGTAATACATACTGATGGCTGTAGTCTTTGATCTTTGTCAGTAAGGGCTTCAAGTCTTCTTCACTTTCAGCAAGCAAGGGTGTGTCATCTGCATATCGCAGGTTGTTAATTAGTCTTCCTCCAATCCTGATGCCACATTCTTTTTCACATAGTCCAGCTTCTCAGATTATTTGTTCAGCATCATATTGAATAAGTATGGTAAAAGGATATGATCCTGATGTACACTTTTCCTGATTTTAAACCATACAGTAGCCCCTTGTTGTGTTTGAATGACTACTTCTTTGTCTATGCACAGATTTCATATAAGCAAAATTAAGAGCTCTGGAATTGTTATTCTTCACAATTTTATCTGTAATTTATTAGAATCAAAACAGTAAAATGTCTTTGTATAGTCAATAAAACACAGGTAAATATCTTTCTGGTAGTCTCTGATTTCAGTCCAAATCCAGCTGACACCAGTAATGAGTGCCTTCATTCCATGTCCTCTTCTGAATCCTGCTTGAATTTCTGGCAGTTCCCTATCAACATACTGCTACAACCATTTTTGAATTATCTTCAGCAAAATTTTACTAGTGTATGATATTAGTGACATTGTTTGATAATTTCTGCATTCTCTTGGATCACCTTTGTTTGGAATGGGCACAAATATGATCTCCTCCAGTAAGTTGACCAGGTAGCTGTCTCCCAAATTTCTGGGCATAGAAGAATGAGTGCTTCTAGCATTTCATCTGTGTTGAAACCTCTCAATGGGCATTCTGTCAATTGCTGGAATCTTGCTGTGTTTTGTTTGTTTGTTTGTTTGTTTTGTTTTGTTTTTTACCAATTCCTTCAGTGCAGCTTGGGTTTCTTCCTTCAATACCATTCATTCTTGATCATGTGTTTCCTCCTCAAATGGTTGAAGTCAATGTATTCTTTTTGGTACAGTGACTCTGTATATTCCTTCCATCTTCTTTTGATGGTTCCTATGTTGTGCAATGGGAGCTCTAGTGGAGTAGTGCCTAAGGCATTTCAATGCTAACCAGAAGGCTGGCAGTTCAAACCCAGCAGCCACTCCTCAGAAGGAAGATTGAGCAATCCACTTCCATGGAGATACTGCCTCAGAAACCCAAGGAGGGGTTGCTATGAGTTGGATCCGACTTGATGGCAGTGAGTTTGGAGTTTGATATATTGTTCAATATATTTCCCATAGATCTTTTGGTATTGCAACTGAGGCCTGATTTTTTTCTTCAGTTTTTTCAACTTGAGAAATGCCAAGCATGTTCTTCTCTTTTGGTTTTCTAATTCCAGGTCTTTTCACATTTCATTATAATACTTTATTTTGTCTTATTGAGCCACCCTTTGAAATCTTCTGTTCGGCTCTTTTACTTCATCATCTCTTCTATTCACTTCAGTTACTCTCCATTCAAGAACAAGTTTCAAAGTCTCTTCTGACATCCATTTTAGTTGTTTCTTTCTTTCCTGTCTTTTACTAACCTTTTGCTTTCTTCACGTTTCATGTCCTTGGTGTCACTCCATAGCATATCTGGTCTTTGGTCATTAGTGTTCAATATGTCCAATGTATTCTTGATATGGTCTCTAAATTCAGGTGGGATATGCTCAAAATTGTACTCTGGCTCTTGTGAACTTGTTTTAATTTTCTTCAGCTTCAACTTGAACTTGCATAGGAGAAATTAATAGTTTGTTCTGTAGTCAGCCCCTGGCCTTGTTCTGACTAATGATATTTAGCTTTTCCATCATCTCTTTCCACAGATGTTGGTAATTTGAGTTCTTTGTATTCCATCTGGCTAGGTCCACGTGTATAGTCTCCATATTTGTTGCTGAAAAAGGTATTTGCAATGAGTAAGTTGTTGGTCTTGCAAAATTCTCTCATGGGATCACCAGTATTGCTTCTATCACCAAAGCCATATTTTCCAACTACTGATCCTTATCAATGTTCTGCTGCTATTCATAAGGTTTTCACTGGCAACTTGTTTTAGAAGTAGATTGCTAAGTCCTTCTTCTTAGTCTGTCTTAGTCTGGAAGCTCTGCTGAAACCTACCCACCATGGTTGACCCTGCTGGTATTGGAAATTCAGTGGCATAATTTCTAACAGCATGTCAACCACTATAATACTGCAAACTGACAGAGAAGTGGTGGTAAAGGAACAAGCAGAACACAAAGAGAATGTTTGCACATATGATAAATGTAACTGAAAAATGTGTATGGAAATTGTCAAATGGAAACATAACTTGTGCAAACTTTCACTGAAAACTCAATTAAATATTTAAAAAAAAAAAAAAAGAAAAAAACCTATGGATCAAAAAAAGAGTAGTGTCCAATGTAGCACTGGAAGATGACCACCTCATTTGGAAGGCCCTGCAACAATGGATTCAAACATACCACCAGTTTTTTTTTTTTTTCTTTTAACTTTTTATTGTGATTTGGGTGAAATTTTACAAAGCAGATTCATTGTACATTCAACAGTTCATACACATTTTGTTTTGTGACACTGGTCACGTTCCCAGCAGTGTAACATCTCTCCTCCCACCTCCTCCTTGTGGTTACCTTTTCCCTGTGTCCTTGTCTGTACATTCCTGCCTCCCTACCTTTCTTCCTGTACAAATGCTGCCATTCTGATATCCCATGGTTGATTGTTCTAAGGAGTGCATCGCCCTGGTTCAACTCATAGGTCTATTATTTGGCTGAGAGTTAAGCCACAGGAGTTAGTTCATTTCCAGGCCAGAAGGGTGACTTGGGGCCATAGTCTCAGGGCGTTCATCACCAATCTCCATCAGACCAGTAAAGGCTGGTCCATTTCATGATTTTGAGTTTTGCTCCACATTTTTCTCTTAGTCTATCCAAGATCTCCAATTTTGATCTCTTTCTCAGTGATTGCCATTGGTACTCAGGCACCATCTAGTTCTGGTCTCAGAGTCGTATAGGTTGAGTCTCTCATGGTCCCTCAGTCCTCTGGACTAACTGTTTCCATGCATCTTTGATTTCTTTGCTCTTCTTTGCTCCAGACTAGAGACCAATAATTGCTGTTATCTAAGCTTTTAAGACTGCAGTCACTACTCCCCAAAGTAAGATGTAGAACAATATTTTTGTATGCCATGTTGTGCCAATTAAGCTTGATGTCCCCAGTGACCATGGTCCCCAGCCCACAAAACCAGTGACCCGCACCCTCAAGGTGCTTATTTGTGGCTAAGAAGTTACCCTAACTTAACAATGTTTAAACTACATATGGACATTTTTTATAGCACATACAGATGCATATAATGCTAACAGTCTTAAAGCTAGTGCAGGGCAGGGCAACATTTTGTTGTGTTATACTTGAAGTTGTCATGAGTTGGAGCCAACATGATAGCAACTAATGACAAAGTGAAGTGGTAGAAACTCATAGTCAGTGGGGATAGAGACAAAGAGCCTTGGTGGTGTGGTGCCTGAGGCATTTGACTGCTAACCAGAATGTGGGTAATTCAAACCCACCAGCTGCTGCAAGGAAGAACGATGGGGCAATCTACTTCTGTGAAGATTTACCACCTCAGAAACCCAATGGGGGGTTGTTATGAGTTGGAAGCAACTCAATGGCAATGAGTTTTTGTTTATTTGTTTGTTTAGGGATGGAGATACCACGTGCACTAAGGATGTCTCCGATCCTAATCTTCATGGCCTGTGATACCTTGGAGGAAGGAAGGATGACTTCTTCTTGGGCTATCTCAAAGGCTTTCAGTGGTCCTGACAAGTTGAACTTGAAAGATAAATAAGATTCAACATCAGTATGTGGGTCCAATTGAACTATATTGAACATCCATTGTTAGTACAGTTATCGAGTTGACTTTGAATCACAGCAACCCCATGTGACAGTAGAAATGCCCCCATAGGGTCTCCTAGGCTGTAATCTCACAGGGGTGGATCCCCAGGTCTGTTTTCTCATGGAGCTGCTGGGTGGGCCTGAACCGCCAACCTTTCCGTTTGAAGCCAAGCACTTGTGCCACCAGGTCTCCTTATGGAGCACCTAGTATCCCATATATTTTCCAGGTGGGGAAGACAGGAGGAAGGACCTTCCGGGCAGTTGGATCAGCCAACGCAAAGGCTTAGAGGAACACCAGCAAAGTAGGTCAGGGAAAGCGGGTGGCAAGGGTGTCCAGAGAAAGAGTGGGAGCAGGACAGAAGTGAGGAAGGGCCAAGGGCCACTCGGGAAGTTTCCAGCAAGGTTTGGCTTTCATCCTGCAGGCCCTGGGAGCAATAGGAGCCCTTGCACTTGCATACAGTTTCTGTCTTCTTTATGGAGGGTGTGCCAGCAAGGGGGTGGCTGCAGGGTTGAGGAATATGCTCCCTGCCTGTTCTCGGCCGAGAGAACAGAGCTCTGCAGCCTGGAGAACTCACTGCTATTTTAAGCTGCCTGCCAACAGCCTGCCTGCCTCCCCCGCTGCCGCCTTGACATGCAGCTCCTGACAGCAAGAGCCCGATGTCGCCCAGCAGACAGCACTGGGCGGCTGCAGGCAGACGCACACCTGGGCCCATGACAGCTGTGCAGACCCAGAGCTCACTTCCCACCCTCAATGCTCAACCTCCTTGACCTGCCAGCCTCAGGCAGCCGAGGGGACCCAGCGTCCTGCCCAGCCCAGACACTAGGCAGGCAGACCTGGGGCTAGTCCCTAGTGCCCTATTTCCCCGTGCTGAGACATTTCTTCTCCCAGGACACCAATTCCTCATCTGTAAAATAGGTATGATGACGTAATAAGGAACCTACCTTACAAGTTCCACCACCCTCCTGTCATTTTCTCATACTATGGGAGTTTGCATGTTACTGCAAGCTCTGACATCAGTAATTCAAATACCAACATGGTCATCCACCACGGACAGGTTTTAGTGGTGCTTCCAGACTAAGACAAGGAGCTCTGGTGGCACAGTGCCTAAGGCATTTGACTGCTAACCAGAAGGTTGGCGGTTCAAACCCACCAGCCACTCCATGGAAGGAAGATTGGGCAATCTACTTCCATAAAGATTTATAGCCTCGGAAACCCAATGAGGGTCACTATGAGTTGGAATCAGTGCGACAGCAGTGGGTTTGGTTTATATTTTGGTTCAGATGAAGACAGATTAGGAAGAAAGGCCTGGTGACTGAATTCCAAAAATCTGCCAGTGAAAAGCTTATGGATGCCAACAGAACATAGTCTGACTCATTGGCTTTGGACAATTTATCAGGTGGGCTCGATCACTGGAGGAAGACCACGTTTGGTGAGTAGAGGGTCACTGAAGGTGAAGAATATCCTAAGTGAGGTGGATTGGCACAACGGCTGCACTGGTGGACACAGGCATGCTGGAGATTGTGAGGGTGACGCAGGATGGGGCATCGTTTAGCTCTGTTGTACATCAGGTCTACCCAGTCACAGCTAACAATAACCCTTTTGGCCGGGTTGGGGAGTTCTTCATGAGATCAAATATAAAAGGTGTTTAGCATAGTGCCTGGCATATGGTAGGCATTAGATGAGAGTGAGAGCATCCATAATAACTCCATATCCCATATCACTCCCCACCTCATCATATTTCCCACCACTTGACATTATGTTGGACCCCAGGGCAGAGATTTTGTATCCCCAGCATCTCTAACAGGACTTGACACATAGTAGGAGCTTAATAAGTAAAAATATGACAAAATAAAGAGGAATGGTCCTCATCAAATTACTTAATTTGTCCTTCATTTCATGCATTCATTCATTCAACAGCTAGTCACTGAGGTACTACACAGCCCTAAGCACTGTACTGGCTCTGAGAATGCCATGCTGTGGAAAACACACATGGTCCCTCTGTGAAGCATGGCATCAAGACTGATTCTGTATTCAACTGGTTAAGGATTAAGCTCTTCATTGTAAAAGTGGACCAAATTATGAGCTGGTGGATTTTTACCCAGCCTCGTCAGCCTTCATAACACAGGAGCCAACTTCGTTGCTACTGCCTACCACTGGCAGGGAGCCAGGGAGCCAGGGAGGAAGGGAAGAATGAAGAATTATGGTGGCCACCATGCCCAACAAGGTGAAGTATTTGATGGTGGAGATGCACCCATTGTCCTAGTAGCCTGTGTTTCCCAGAGACACGTGGGTCCACCTGGTCTGTTGAAGGAAGGTCAGAAATTCCACCAGCAGGTTCCAGAATGTGTCGTACATTTGCAGGGACCAGAGGGTATGTCCTGGCAGCTCAGGTTGACCCAGAGATAGAGCCACGGCACTTTGCCCACAAAGACTGAGTAAAGCCAGCTCTTCTCAAGTGTGGCCACACCCTCAGAGGCTGGTTGACCCTGGACCATGTACCACCCTCACCCTGCCCAATTATGTTTCTCAAAGCCAACAAACATAGTATCTGTATTCAAAATTCATACTTGGGCATTATAATCCAGTTTCACCTGCACAGACCAGATCAGAGTCTGCTCTCTGGTGCTTGACTATCCAAGTTCAAATGTTAGTTCTGTCCCTTCCTGGCTGTGTGACCTCAGGCAAGTTACTTAGCCTCTCTGTGCCTATTTAATCATCTATAAAATGTGGCCAGCAATAGTGTCTACTTCACTGAGTTATTAGGAATAATAATAATTATATATATATATATATAAAAGAGTCTCTAGGTGGTGCAAATTGTTGAGTGCTTGAGTACTAACTAAAAGGATGACAATTCATCCTCACTCAGAGATGCCTAGGAAAGGCTTGGCAGTCTGCTTCCAAAAAATCACAGCCTTGGAAACTCTATGGAGCCATTCTACTCTGCACACATGGGGTCATCATGACTCAGAATCAACTGGATGTCAACTAAAAATAATAACAACAGATAAATGTGGAAAAGTTGTTGTGGGAAAGACGCTGGACTAGAATTTAGTACTATAAGCATTGGGTAAGGATTTATCATTTTTATGATCATTGTCATTTGATTCATAAACTTATGGCCCAGGCAGTTGATTAAAGGAAGTAAGTATTTTCCATAAACTCTGTTTCTTGGGGCATTAGGGTCAGAGGTCCTAATTTCCAAAATGCATTGTTCCGGGGACAACTGTTCTTGGTTGCCAGCTCTTCCTCCCCTGTAGTGATAGTATCCATCCACATCTTGGCCATGTGCTCATGGTGGCTGGAGCTTCCTTCCCCAGCCCTGGCCACTGGACTTGCCAAGTGACTTGCTTTGGCCAGTGGGACATCAGGAGATGGGATGCTAGCTGAGGCTGGAAACGGGCTAGCATGGTCTTTCACTTCTGTCATCAGACTGCCACCCCTCTGGCCTGGGTGCCAGAACAAGACACACAGAGCAGATCTGAACCAGGCCTGTAGCCTACTGCCCAGCCCAGCAGAGCACTGCCAAAACTAGCAGCAGACTGACATCCCTACAGATGCCGGAGCAAGAAGAATTCATATTTGCTATTGTCAGCAGCTGCAATTGTGGGGTTGTTTGTTATGCAACAGTATCATGGCAATGGCTAACTGATACATGTGCTAATTAATGCATTACCACCAAAGGATTCTAATCCCTGTATGCCAGTGTTCACTACAGCACTATTCACAGTCTTCAAAAGGTGGGAACAGCCTAACTGTCCACTAACCTATGAATAGATAAACAGAATGTGGCATACACATACTCACAATGGAATATTACTCAGCCATGAAGAGAAATGAAGTCCTAATATGTGCTACTACATGGATGAACCTTGCAAACATCATACTGAGTGAAATACATCAGACACAAAAGGCCAAGCATTGTATAATCCCACTTATAGGAAATGTTTGTTGTTGTTAGGTGCCGTCAGGTTGGCTCCAACTCACAGTGGCCCTACATACAATAGAACGAAACACTGCCCAATCCTGTGCCAGTCTGGCAAATGTATGGAAACCACAGTTGATTAGTGGTTACCAGGGGAAGGAGGCAGGGTGGGAGAAAGGGGACCTCCATGCTTAGGAGACACTGAGCTTCTTCTACACCAAACCCAAACCCACTGCCATCAAGTTGGTTCCAACTCATTGTTACCCTATAGGCTAGATAGAGTAGAACTGCCCCATAGGGTTTCCAAGGCTGTACATCTTTACTGAAGCAGACTGCCTCATCTTTCTCCCATGGAGTGTGGCTGGTGGGTTCAAACCACCAATGTTTTGGTTAGCAACTGAATGCCTTAGCCACTGCATACCAGAGCTCCTGAAGCATCTACTAAGAGTAGTGATATAATTTGGAAATAGATAATAACATGATGAACATAATATCACTGACTTGTACATGTGGAGAGTGTGGAGATGATCAAGGCTTTGTTACATGTATATTTACTGTAATAAAAAGAGGAAGACTACATGGAGAGAGCTCCGTGTGCTGTCCCCACCACCACCAGTTGCTGTTGAGTTGATTCCAACTCATGGTGACATCCTGTGTCAGAGCTGAATGTGCTCCACGCAGTTTCTGGTGGCTCATCCTTCAGAAGTAGTTTGCCAGACATTTATTCCAAGGTCCCTCTCGAAAAAAAAAAAAAAAACTCACTGCCTTTGAGTCGATTCTGACTCACAGTGACCCCTGTTGAGTTTCCAAGGCTGTAAATCTTTATGGAAACAGACCACCTCATCTTTCTTCCGAGGAGCAGCTGGTGTGTTTGAATCACCCACCTATTGGTTAGCAGCCAAATACCTTAACCACTACACCACCAGAGCTCCTCAAATCTCTAGCTTTTCGGTTAATTGGCAAGCGTGCTAACCTTTTACACCACCAAGGGACCCCAGTATGACGCCAAGCACATAGTTAGCTCTCCGCCAGGCTTAACTTTTATCCTCGTCACCATCACATCATTGTCACCCCCTTTCCTCACAGCTGGCGTCAGGACTCTCTCTTCCAAACTTGAGGTCAAGTGCCCTCCAAGGGCCCCGCACAGCCTCCTCCCACCCATCCCTTCCCCAGCCTGCGTCACCTTGATGTTCTGAAGAAATGAGAAAGAAGTGTTAAATTTGTTCTTGGCTACTTTTCCTTGCAACTCCCAGAGGCCCTGCTTACAAACTGAATCAGTTATCAGCTAGTTAGGCTGGCGGTCCCCGGAGGTGCTGCTTGAATACAGATCGGGACCATGCATTATTCAGCGCGAAGACGGGCACAAATGAGCAATGCGTCCAAAGCCAGAACAGCAGTGGCAGTAAGGGAATAATTAGCGAGCTGTCACTTGTCCCTGTCACTGTTTCCTCCCTTAACACATGAGGGAAAATAAAAAAATAAAAAAATAATTTTTTTTTTTAGAGGAAGAAGGGAAAAAGGCAGGGGAGTTCATCCCACTTCTCAAGGCAGCTGGTAGGTTCAAATGTGACACTCAAGATGCTTGAAGCCAGGGCTCTAGTTCAGCTCACAAAAGACATGGCCTGAGGATCCCCCCAATATTGTATCGACCCCCCACCACCACCTTTCCTGCCGGATGATTCACAAGTGCCGCCCAGCCTCTCCCAGTCAGAATTACTGCGTGTTTCCATAGCACTGGGGAATCATGTCTCCCCTCTTAGGAGGAGGTGGGGGTTCTGGAAGGGGCCGTGCAGGGAGGGCAAGGGAGGGCCAGAGCCATCCAGGCAGGCAAAGGTTTGAGGTGACCTTCCGAGAGGAAGCTGGGATGAGGTTGACAAGAGCTGTGTTGGCTCGTTTGGGGACTGTGCGATTTGATTATTCATGAGTTTGCGTGCACAGAAAGAAATCATTTCGTTGCGTGACTCCTCATCATTTCTTGGGGAAGCTATTTTTATTTATCTATTAATGTCTTGTTAGAATTTGTTTTTTTTTTTTTTTTTCTGGTGGTGTATGTGCTTCTTTGCTGCTTGGGGTGTTGGGCCAGACATGTGAAGGTCTGAGATGTGCTGATGGGGAGGCCAGTTTGCTCCAAGACTCCCCACTCCCTTTCCCTTGGAAATATAGGAAAGGTGTGTGTGTGATGGGGCAGGGTTAGGAATATGGGCTGGTTAGGTCTATGCCTCTCCTTGCCTTTAGAGATGAGTGCGTTACCTCTGGTAGGAGAGCTGCTTTTTGCAGTTCTGAGGGCTATAAAAACTCAATAGGATTGAATGGGGGAAATGCTTTGCATAAGGGTCAAAAGAGGCCCAAGGGAAGACAAGGCTGGAGAAAGGGCACCAGTCAAGATCACACGAGGGGCTTTCCAAACTCAGAGCCCAAATGAAATGCACAAGGTTGTCCTTGGATGAGTCCCCACTGATAGACGAATACACCATTCTCCATAAAAATATCTCTGCTTCCTTACTGCATAATGAAGGTTACTTGGGAATGGAAGATTTCATCCTGAAAAGCCAGAGATAAATGAAATTATTCCATAAAGCTGCTAGCCCAGACATGGCACATCCGTGGCATGTGTACCACTGACCCTTCACCCGGCATTCAGAGCAGACATTGCTAATCAATCCCAGCACATTTCCTCATTCAACCCCAATGCACCCTCCTAAGCATCCCAGGCAGCCATCTGCATGCAATCAGTGGTGACAGGAAGCGGAGCAGTTAGAACTCTTACTGACACTTCCTGGGTCCAGGGGAGATGGAGAA
This sequence comes from Orycteropus afer afer, assembly GCF_000298275.1. NCBI lineage: Eukaryota > Metazoa > Chordata > Mammalia > Tubulidentata > Orycteropodidae > Orycteropus > Orycteropus afer. The sequence continues at coordinate 2,477,316 of NW_006921784.1, forward strand.
CCTGCAGGAGAGGAAGACAAAGGGTCAAAATTATTAAGTGAAGCTCAAGAGAGATTTGAGCATGAAGCTCAGTGGGGCCCTCGGTAGCTGTGTGATATCAAGCCTCAGTTTCAGCATCTAGGAAGTGGGTACAATAACATTACTTCCTTGAGCAGCTGGGAGGATTTAATGAGATGCAACACATCAGACGTACAACTCTATGCCATGCGAGCTCCATCAACTCAACTCACGCTTTTGGACTCTCGCCTTTCATGCACGCTGAAGGTGTCCCTTCTCCCCTACCTAACATTCACCTGGACCAACAAGTGCCCTCAAGGAGCCTTCAGAAACTAGTTCACTCAAGTCCCAGCAAGGTAAATCACAGCCCCCACAAGTCCCCTCTCTACTATATTGTCACATTTGCCGTGCACGTTCAGAAACAAGCAATGGCAATTTAATTTGATATCTCTCTTTCTTACTAGGAGCTCTGGTTATGTGGTGGTTAAGGCATTTGGCTGCTAACCCAAAGGTCAGTGGTTCAAATCCACTAGCCGCTCTGTAGAAGAAAGTTGAGGCAGTCTGCTTCCATAAAGATTTGCAGCCTTGGAAACCCAAG
>NW_006921784.1:2478485-2479967 GCF_000298275.1 Orycteropus afer afer
CTATCTACTTCTGAATAATTGGCAATTGACAATCCTAGGGGCACAGTTCTACTCTGACACTCATCCAATCAATCACAATTTTGTGTATGTGTGTATGTGTCTGTGTGTGTATGGGCACATGAGCTCCTAGCAGCCAACAGGGTTCTTGGCACATAGAAGAAATCCAGTAAAGATTTGTTGACTGAATTAATTATTTGATGATTTGCTGTGTGTCTGTAGGCAAGCGCAGCCCCTCTCTGGGCCTGATTTCTGACATTCATTCCAAGCTTAGAGTTAGAAGTGACCAGGCTGTGTGCAGGGGCATTGCAGACCCATGGTGGCACAGTCAGGGCCACCACCGGGGCACCCTCCTCCCTGGCACTAGCACTGATTCCTGGACCTACAAATCTGATGCAGACAAAGCAACAAGGACAAGATTACACAGGAGAATGACATTTCCCTGTGACCGTTCTCCCGAGATGTCCAGGTGTATGGTCAGGGGGCATGGCAGGTAGGTCAAGAATGGAACCCCTCATGCTGATTCTTGATAAAAGCCGTTAGGTTTTGTCCCCTAAGGATATAAGGTTCTCATCGCTGCAATCTATGAACATCTCTCTAAGGGCAAAAAGGTGTTTGCAGACGCAATTCGGTCACGAATCATGAAATGGAGAGGTTATCATGGATTATTTGCAAAACTCAAACCTCAAAAAAAAAACCTGACTGCCATCAAGTTGATTCTGACTCATAGTGACCCCCATTGGGGTTTCAAGACTGTAAATCTTTATGGAAGTAGACTGCCTCATATTTCTTCCAGGGAGTGGCTGGTGGGTTCGAACCACACACGTTTTGGTTAGCACCCAAATGCCTTAACCAATACAGTACCAGAGTGGGCACTAAATAATATCCAAGTGTCCTTATAGGAGAGAGGCAGAGAGAGAGAGAGAGAGGTGCATGTATACACACACATGCATGTGCACACATAAACACATGGTGAAGACAATGTGACCACAGAGGCAGAGACTGAAGTGATGCAGTCACAAGCCAAGGAATGCTTGCAGCCACTAGAAATTGTAAGAGGCAAGACAGGATCCTGCCCTAGAGCCTCTGGAAGGAGCAGGGCCCTGCTGACACCTGGATTTCAGACTTCTGGCCCCCAGAGCTACGAGAGAATAAAGCACTGCTATTTGAAGCTGCCACTGAGTTTGTGGTCCTTTGCGACAGCAGCCGCAGGAGACTAATACAGGTTGGAAACACTCTGATGGAAAGCCAGTGCCTGGTCTGGATAATGGCCCCCTTCTGCCCTGCACTCTCCTCCCCCATTTTCCCAGGTATAAATACCCACAGAAGCGAGGCCACACACAGGCCCATAGCCCCTCACTCATCCCTACCTCCCTTCATGGAGGGAGTGGCAACAGGCACATGGAGGATAGAGATTAAGAGCACCAGATCTAAGTCAGGCTGTTCTGAGTTCAAATCCTGACTCAGCCACTTTCTAACCACTCA
>NW_006921784.1:2480777-2482177 GCF_000298275.1 Orycteropus afer afer
CTGGTTTTCCCCTAAACTTGGCACTTCCTTCCACTTATATCCTAGTTGTTGGCTTTACATAGTAAGCACTGTATTTTTCACATATAATGTGTCCACTCATATAATGCGCAGACACATATAATGCAATAAGTGCATAACTTCAATAGAAAAGTAACCCACAAGGAGATATTGCACAGTTTGAAAAAAAAAATTCTGTATAGTCCGCAAATTATTTGTGTGAAAACAAGGTAATCTTTAGTGCAGGCCACCAAATATTTCTGGTTTCCTCCCTTTCAGATCACCTAATGTTGCACTTCCTGCATCCCCCTGCTCCCATGCTCAGGCCACATGAATGGTTATGGCCAAAGAATTAAGAGCAGAACCTAATGTATCCACTCTGAGTAGATTCAGTTGCCAGTGCAAGAGTCCTCAGAGTCCATTTTCCCTCTGCCACTCCAAGCAGCGCCGTTCAATACCGTGACTGTCCATTGGACTGAGTACCCAAGTGATGATGATGTGCAAAGCCCCTGGCCAATCTGATGAATATATGAGCTTTGTGAAAGCTTTGTGCTTTCAAGCCACTGAGGCAAGGGTGTTGCTTGTTAATGCAATGCCACTTGTTCTATCCTAACTGATGCACTCATGTGTAAGACTCACATGGCTTTTGCTGACCTCCAGATCAAGGAACCCAAACTGGGGTTGTAGGGTCCTTGAGAATGCCTTTAGTTGTGCTGCCTGTGGACAAGTAGGGACCAAACAACCACAGAAAATTAGAATAAGAGGACCTGGAGTTCTGCCTCCCAATACAATGGCCACTAGTTACACGTGGCTGTTTAACTTTCAATTAATTATAATTGAATAAAATTGCAATTCATGTCTTCATTCACACTCAATGCTCAGTAGCCACATGAGGCTGGTGGCTAGCATAATGTATTGTCATTGTTGTTGTGAGGTGCTGTCAAGTCGATTTTGTCTCATAGGACCCTATGTACAACAGAACAAAACACTGCCCAGTCCTGCACCATCCTCACAATCATTGCCGTGTTCAAGCCATTGTTGCAGCCAACGTGTCGATCCATCTCGCTGAGGGTCTTCCCCTTTTTTGCTCTACTTTACCAAGCATGATATCCTCCTCTAGGGACTGGTCCCTCCTGATAACATGACCAAAGTACAGGAGAGGAAGTCTGGCCATTCTTGGTTCTCAGGAGCATTCCAGCTATACGTCTTCTAAGACAGATGGGTTCATTCTTCTAGCACTCCAGGTATAGTCTATATTCTTCCCCAGCACAATTCAAATGCATCCATTCTTCTGTGGTCTTCCTTATTCATCGCCCAGATTTCACATGCATGTATTGTTGTTGTTATGTGCCCTCAAGTCGGACCGACTCATAGCGACCCCTCCTTGGGTTTCCGAGTCGGTA
>NW_006921784.1:2482687-2490187 GCF_000298275.1 Orycteropus afer afer
TTTACCTTCTCAGATTATTTGCTCATCATGCAGATTGAATGTTGGTTGTTATGTGCCGTTGAGTCGTCTCCAACTCATAGCGACCCCTCCTTGGGTTTCTGAGGCAGTATCACTGAGGAAGTAGATTGCTCAATCTTCCTTCCAAGGAGTGCCTGGTGGGTTTGAACGGCCACCCTTCTGGGTAGCAGTCAAATGCCTTAGGCACTACACCACCAGAGCTCCCATAAGTCTGGTAAAAGGATACAACTCTGATGCACACATTTCCTGATTTTAAACTATGCAGTATCCCTTGTTCTGTTGGAATTACTATCTCTTGGTCTATGTACAGGTTCCTCATGAACAGCACAATTAAGTGTTCTGGAATTCCCATTCTTCATAATGTTATTCATAATTTGTTATGATCCACACAAATGTCTTTGTATAGTCAATAAAGCACAGATAAACATCTCTCTGGTATTCTTTGCTTTCAGCCAAGATCTATCTGACATCAGCAATTATATCCTTCATTCCATGTCCTCTTCTAAATCTGGCTTGAATTTCTGGCAGTTCCTTGTCAATATACTGTTGCAACTGTTTTAGAATTATCTTCGGCAAAATTTTACTTACGTGAGATACTAATGATATTGTTCGATAATTTCTGCATTTTGTTGGATTGCCTTTCTTTGGAATGGGCACAAACATGGATCATTTTCAAGCAATTGGCCAGGTAGCTGTCTTCCAAATTTATGGCATAAATGAGTGCTTCCAGTGCTCATTCCATTTGTTGAAACATCTCAATTGGTATTCCGTCAATTCCTAGAACCTTGTTTTTCACCAATTCCTTGAATTTCTTCCTTCCATACCATCAGTTCTTGATCATTTGCTACCTCCTGAATGGGTGAATTTCAACCAATTCTTGTTTGGTAGAGTGACTCTGGTTATTCCTTCTATCTCTTTTTGATGCTTCCTGTATTGTTCAATATTTTTCCATAGAATCTTTCAATATTGCAACACGAGGCTTGAATTTTTCTTCAGTTCTTTCAGTTTGAGAAATGCCAAGCATGTTCTTCCCATTTGGTTTTGTAACTTTAGGTCTTCACATAGTCCATTATCATACTTTACTTTGTCTTCCCAAGTCACCCTTTGAAATCTTCTGTTCAGATCTTTTACTTCATCACTTCTTTCGTTTGCTTTAGCTACTGCCCATTCAAGATCAAGTTTCAGAGTCTCTTCTGACATTCATTTTGGTCTTTTCTTTATTTCCTGTCTTTTTAATGACCTTTTGCTTTCTTCATGTATGATGTCCTTGATATCACCCCACAACTTGTCTGGTCTTTGGTCATTGGTGTTCATTGTTTCAAATCTATTCTCCAGATGGCCTCTAAATTCAGGTGGGATATACTCAAATTTGTATTTTGACTCTCATGGACTCATTTTAATTTTCTTTAATTTCATCTTAAACTTGCATAGGAGCCAATGATGGTCTGTTTCACTGTTGGGCCCTGGCCTTGTTCTTATGGATGATATGGAGCCTCTCTGTCGTGTCTTCCCACAGATGTAGTCAATTTGGTCCCTGTGCATTCCATCTGGCAAGATGCATGTGCATAGTTGCCATTTATGTTGTTGAAAAACAGTATTTGAAATGAATAAGTTGTTAGTCTTGCAAAATTTTATCATGTGATCTCCAGCATCATTTCTATTACCAAGGTAATGGTTTCCAACTACTGATGCTTCTTCTTTGTTTCCAACTTTCACATTCCAATCCCCAGTAATTGCCAATGCATCTTGATTGCATGTTTGGCCAATTTTAGACTATGGAAGTTGGTAAAAATCTTCAACGTCTTTCCAATATTATGGTCCTGGAATACACTTTGGGCCTGGAATAAAGCTCACTCTTAGGGGCTGGCTTTCAGCCCAATAGTAAACAAGATGTACACGCAGACCACTCAACCCAGGGTGACGCACCCACATACTCTATGGAAACACATCCCTTGAATCAATTGACCACGGGGCACCAGAGGGCCAACATTCACATGGAGGTAATAAAGGACAAATAGGAGTGCATAACTTGAGGAGCACAGGGGGGTGCTTATTGGGCAGGGAGGGAAGGAGACTGGATTAGGGTTGGGCATGGTAAATGGGGAGTGAAACTAAATGTACATGTAATGTTGAATGTAAAACAAACTCTTAAAATAAAATTTTTTAATAAAAAAATCCTCAATGTCTTCCTCTTTGACCTTAGTGGTTGGTGGGTAAATTTGAATAATAGTAGTATTAAGGGGTCTTCTTTGTAGGCATATGGATATTATTACTATAACTGACAGCATTGTACTTCAGGATAGGCCTTGAAATATTCTTTTTGACAATGACTACGATGCCATTTCTTTTCAATTTGGCTTCCCCGGCACAGTAGACATATGACTGTTTTGTTCAAAATAGCTGAGGATATCAATCTTCATGTGTTCCATTTAAGTTTTGCCAATTTCCAATTTTTCTCTGGTGGTTCTGTGGTAAGGCATTTAGCTGCTAACCAAAAGATTAGTGATTTGAACCCCCCAGTTGCTCCATGGAAGAAAAGGAGGCCCTCTGCTTCCATAGATTTACAGCCTTGGAAGCCCTACAGAGGTCTCTATGAATCAGAATCAACTTGATGTCAGTGGGTTTGGTTTTAGTTTTTCCAATTTTCCTAGATTCATACTTCGTACATTTCACATTCCAATTGTTAATGGATGTTTGTAGCTGTTTCTTCTCATTTTGAGTCTTGTCACATCAGCAGATGAAGATCCTGGAAACTTTACTCCATCCATGTCATTAAGATCAACTCTACTTTGAGGAGACAGTTCTTCCCCAGTCATATTTTGAGTGTCTTCCAACCTTAAGGGCTCATCTTTAGGCACTGTACAGACAATGTTTCCCTGCTCTTCATAATGTTTTTAGTGGCCATTTTTCTGGAGGTGGACCACCAGGTCCTTCTTTCTAGTCTATCTTACTCTGGACGCTCAACTGAAACTGTCCACCATGGGTGACCCTGCTGGTAATTGAAATACCATTGGCATAGCTTCCAGCATCACAGAAACAGGCAAGCCACCACAGGACAACAAACTGACAGGTGAGTGGTGGTGTCCCATAATGGGCTATGCCAATATAAAATATTTCCACTGTTGGAGAAGGTTCTGCCGGGACTAGCGTCTTGGAAGTTGGCTCTGGAACACTAGTGTCTGGGAAAGATGGAATCTTGGAGAGGTAGGATATGTAATCTTAGAGTACGGAGCCCTGGTAGCACAGGGGTTAAGCACTCAAGTACTAATTGGAAGGTCAGCAGTTTGAACCCACCAGCGACTCCACAGGAGAAAGATGTGGCAGTCAGCTTCTGTAAAGATTACAGCCTTGGGAACCCTATAGAGCAGTTATACTCTGTCCTATAGCGTTGCTATGAGTTGCCATTGACTCAACAGCACACAACAACAATAGCAATCTTAGACTATTGACTTCTAATCACTGTTGACTCCCAAGAAAGGACCAATCATGGAAAGGAGGCAGGACTTCCCCATCATCTTGCAATGCCAAATCAGAAAATGGCTACCTGCAGAAGAGACTTGAGAGTGATAGCACCCACGTAGGATACAGGGTCCAGACTCAGATAAAGAGATAAGGAAGTGACAGAGCAGAGCATCTTAACACTGGTTCACTTTTGAGCTCACCAGGGTAGGCACCCATCAGTTTTAATCACAAGGCAAAGTGCCCAGAGCTGGTCAGGGGTGCTTAATTGACTTTGAATAAGCAGGTCAGGAGAGATAGAGGCTTCTCCTGTGGATGGAATATGAATGAGGTCGAGGTCAAGACTCTATAGACACCCAATCCCTGGGCTACCATCACTGGATACACTTGAGAGAGCCACTTCCATACTCAGAACCTCGACCGCCCCATCTGTTAAATGGCAGTAAGAGCTCGTATGTATAGTGTTCTTATTCTCTCCAGGCAATGTGCCAAGGATGTCATATGCTTCATCTCCTTCTATCCTCACAATAAGCCCATGAAGCAGGTTCTAAAATTACTTTCCTTTCTGTCTGTCTCTCTCTCTCTTTTTCAAACGATTAGCCCTGTTTCCCTAGTTGAAGACGAACTTCTAGAAGGAAAAGCAGTGCCATGTTCATCCCTTAATCTGCAGTACCAGGTAGAGAGCAGATAACAACAGACAGTGTCATCTTCTCACCTTTGGGGTTTGTGTGAGACCCAATGAAGATGAGTCTGAGTCAGATGTCATTCGATTCTCTCTTGTGAAGCAAACATCATCATTTCTCCCTGGTGTTTCCAGCTCACCTCTCCTTCAGGGAGCATGTAAAGGTTAGCTGAAGTTGGACATGGTCAGGTGATCTGCTTTGGTCAATGAAATGCAAGTAGAAGATGAGGCTGTCACTTCCAGGCAGGAGCCAAGAAGAGTCAAGACTGGACTCCCCATTCTCTCTTCCCCGCTACAGAAGCATGTCTATGATGGAGGTGCCATAAGACTACAGCTTCCTGGATTGTTGACTTGTTCTGTAGAGGACAGCTGCCCTACAGACCCACCATGAATGTTGTGAGCACAAGAAATATGCATTTGTTTTATGAAACACTGAAGTTTGGATCTGGTTTGCCCCTGGGTGATATAGATAGTTAACACACTCAGCTGCTAACCAAATGGTTGAAGGCTCAAATTCACCCAGAGGCACCTCAGAAGAAAGGGCTGGTGACCTACTCCCCCAAAAATCAGCCACTGAAAACCCAAAGGAGCATACTTCTACTCTGCACACATGGGGTCACCATGAGTCAGTATCAATTTGATGGCAATTGTTTTGTGATCATGGTGTTACTGAAGCATATAACCTGTCTAATACAAGCAACTTAGAGTCCCATCATTCTCCGCTCAACCCCATAATGTCCCTGTCTGATACTACAAATCTCCATTGTTGGATGGCTGGTGCTTGTGGCCAAGAAGGGTCCCAGGTGACCTGTAATGGGCCACTAAGAGGCCACTGCAAGGCCTAGACTATTCTCTGTATTTCCTCATAAAGCATCTGGCCTTGAGGCAGTCTTCCTGCCCAGTTAAAGGACACCAACTCTTTCTGGAGGCCCTGAGTCAAACACTAATTATCACTTGAATGTCCCCATGCACTTTATAAGGAGCCCTGGTGGTATAGTGCTTAAGATCTTGGCTGCTAACCCAAAGGTTGGTGGTTCAAAGCCACTCAGTAGACAAAGATCTGGCAATCTGCTCCCATGAAGATTTCAGCTTAGGAAACCCTATGGGGCCATTCCACTCTGTCTCATTGGGGTTGCTATGTGTGAGAACTGACTTGATGGCACCCCAAAACAACATGCACTTTATATGGAGAATTAGGCTATTTCCAAGAGACCACATCTGTATTTGAAGCGATACCTTCTCTCCTTGAAAATGTAGAGAGTAGAAAAATTCTCTCAGGGACCATATTTGTGGACGATTGCTGGTTCTGTCCTAGCATTTCTCATTTCCCATAAAGCCCTGGTTTCTGTGTGGGGATACATATGTTCCTTTGAATATCAGGGTAGGAACATGTGACCCAGAAGGTAACTATCAGCACATCCCCTCTCTCTGACCATAGAGATTGGTTCAGAGGTGGACAGGGGAGCTGAGAAGGTCAATCAGAGTGGATCTCAGGGCTTTGGGGACAGTGCTGAAAATAAGACCCTCCTTTTTTTTCACTAAAGGAGCACTGGTGGTACAGTGGTTAAGGCATTTGGCTGGTAAGAAAAAGGTCAGCAGTTTGAACCCATCAGCTGCTCCATGGGAGAAAGATGAAACAGTCTGCTTCCGTAAAGATTTACAGCCTTGAAAACCCTGAGGCAGTTCTACCCTGTCCTACAAGGTTGCTATGAGTTGGAATTGACTTGATGGCAGTGGGTTTAGTTGTTTTTTTTTGTTGGTTTGTTTTCTTTACTACTGAATGGTTAAGAGTGGGGCACAGAGCCATGTTATCACCAGAAAGGAACCAGACTTAGAAGGGAAGACATAATGAGAGGTCTAACTCAAAACTCATTGCCGTCAAGTCAGATCCAACTTATACATAGCGACTCCTCCTTGGGTTTCCAAGGCAATATCACTACAGAAGTAGATTGCCCCATCTTCCTTCTGAGGAGTGGCTGGTGGGTTTGAACAACCAGCCTTCTGGTTAGCAGTCAAATAAATGCCTTAGGCACTATGCTGCCAGAGCTCTTATTAGAGGCAGAGAATAGTAATGTCTTTAGGGACATGATTGAGTTCCTAGACCAAGCTTAACCCGATAGCTGGAAAGCAACTTCTCTGTTACCTGACCCCAGACTCTGTTTTTGTGCTACGTGGAGTCAGGTTTCCCATTGGTCGCTACATTAGTTGTCCTAACTGGCATATGCCACTTATAACTGAGAGGAGTAGGTCTCCTTTCCCACCACCGAGTTGTCAGTTTGTCCGACTGTGGTGCTTTGCATGTTGCTGTGATGCTGGAAGCAATGACACCAGGATTTCAAATCCCAGCAGGGTCACCTATGAGGGACAGGCTTCTGCAGAGCTTCCGAACTAAGACAGACTAGGGAGAAAGGCCCAGTGATCTCTTCTGAAAATCAACCAGTGAAAACTTTGTGGATCACAGCAGCACTTTCTCCAACTCACGTGCTTTGGACGTGTCCTCAGGAGGGATCAGTCGCTGCAGGAGGACATCATGTTTGATGATGGGGAGGGCCGACGAGGGCCAGGGAGACACTCGGTGAAATGGGCTGGCACAGAAGTCACACTGATGAACTGGAACGTGCTGGCAGTTGTGAGGATGATGCAGGACTGGGTAGCGTTTTATTCTGTGGTACATAAGGTCACCATGAGTTGGATGGAGTTGACCCAATGACCAGTAGTAATAGCAATAGCAAGGTGTTCTGTTGACCCTCTCCCCTCCCAGTCTTCTACATCAGAGACACTTGGACATAAGTGCACCTAGTCTGAAGCCTGAAGAGGTAAGGGTACATGTTCAAGTTTGCTCAGGAAGCCCCTGGCAGTTCCTGGCTCCTGACTGTCTGCCCAGAAGGGAAATCATGCTGGATGTGAGCATACCTTCAGAGAGAAACGGAGAGAGCGAGGGAACGGGGGAGATGCTCCTTTCACAGGAGTGAGCGCTGGCTGCCTGTAGCATAAATATATGCAAATTTATTCAGAATAGCTCTGCATGGCATGGGCAGATATAAGCAAAGTGAGGAGGAAAATTCATCTCGGGAATTTTGCTTCTGATAGGGTGTTCCTTGAGATGACTATGAAACTCTCATTATTCCTCCTTCTGCTTGGTCTCCAAGTCCCGGCTGATTCTACTTAAAAACTCATCTCTGGAATCTGCCCCTTCTCTGAGCCAGCCCTGCTCCAGTGCACTGGGTCCTGCCTCATTTGCTCTCTCGGGAGCTATTTCTCCAGCCCCTGCCCTGAGCTCCCCGCCTCAAAATTTGTTCTCTGCGTGGCAGGCACAGTGAGCTTCCTGGGAGGCCAATTGG
>NW_006921784.1:2492687-2506757 GCF_000298275.1 Orycteropus afer afer
CCCCAATTCATGGCAATTCTGCGCATTACAGAACAGAATGTTGCCTGGGCCTGCGCCGTGACCAGGATCTCAATGGGTCAGACTGCTGTGGTTCATACGATTTTCATGGGCTGATTTGCAAAAGTAGATTGCCAGGCCTTTTTTCTTAGTCCGACTAAATCTGGGGGATCCACTGAAATCAAGGTGCCTCCGGGTGGTTCAGCATCATAGCAGCATGCCAGCCTCCACTGACAGGTCACACACAAGATGCATCAGCCTGAAATGGAAGCCAGGTGCCTCACAAGGAGGGAAGGAAGGTTAGATTCTACCACTGGGCCACCACTGCCCCTAAGCACTTACCGTTCAGTCAGTTCCCACTTAGGACAGCCTCAAGTGTATCGGAGTAGAACCGTACTCCATAAGGTATTCTGAAGCTGACTTTTTCAGAAGAGGATCACCAGGGTGCCTCTGGGTAGACTCGAACTCCCAGCCCTTACAATTAGCAGGTGAGTGTGTTAACTATGTCCACTGCCAGGCCTTACACATATGTGTATGTGTGTGTGTGTGTGTGTTAGGTGCCATCAAGTTGACTCCAACTCATAGCAACACTATGTACAATAGAACAAAACACAGCCCTGTGATGCTCCAGCCTCACAATCCTTGCTATACCTAAGCCCATCATTGCAGCCACAGTATCAATCCATCTTGTTGAGGGTCTTCCCCTTTTTTGCTGACCAGGCCTTAAACATAATGCTGAACATACACACATGTGTAATGGAGGATTTTGTCTGTGCTAGAAAAAATTAACATCTGAAAAGACCAACACATCCATTGGTCCATTTTCCTCTTGAAGGCTGGCATGTCTTCAGTTCTGGTGTCAACATGTCTCTGGTGGGGACTCTCGGCCTTTCCCCATTCTGTAACTATGGGAGCCCCACTACTACGATGAACTCCCAAGCATGTTTTCTCAAAATAGGCCAGGGTTTTCCCCAGAAACACATTTGACAGTGCTGAGGGCAGGATCAGAGAGGCAAAACAAGACATGTATGTGATCTTTAAGCCCTCACACAATGATTCTCAAATCCAGGATTTTATCTGTCACATACTATGTAATTGACCACAAAATAGAGTCATCAGCCATTTATGAGTCTTTGCATGCGGGGCACTGGGCTAGATTTCTGCATGCCTTAGGAGCTCTGGTGGTGTAGTGCCTAAGGCATCTGACTGCTAACCAGAAAGCTGGTTCAAACCCACCAGCCACTCCTCAGGAGGAAGATTGGGCAATCTTGTAGAGACCACCTCAGAAACCCAAGAAATAGTCGCTATGAGTTGGAATGGACTTGAACAGTGAGTTTGGGTTTTTTTGGTTTAGTATCTCTACAGCCCTACAGTGCTACAGGGTAAGTACAATTCCACAATCCAGTTGTCATCCAGACAATTCTGCCCTATGGAGACCTTATGTGTGTTGGGGTGGAATGGTGCTCTGTAGGGATCTCAGTGGCTGATTGTTCCAAAGTCTTTCTTCCAAGGTGCCTCCAGGTGGATTCTCATCACCAACTTTTTGGTGAGCAGCCAAGTGTGTTAACCGTTTGCACCACCTGGGGACTCCTAAGTACAATTACTATGTCCTTTTTACAGATGGGAGAATGGAGGCTGATTGAGGTTTGTTCGGTAGCCCAAAATCACCAAGCTAGTGTGTGCTGGAGCCTAGAGTTCACCCACTGTCTACAGGAATCTTAAGCCCACTCTATCTATAACTACTTTTATTTGTTTGTTTCATTAAATACATAGGGACCCCCTAGTGTCTAATAACAGTGTCTACAAGAAGGTGGTGCAGTGGTTAAGGTATTTGGCTGCTAACAAAAGGCGAGTGGTTCAACTCCACCAGCTTCTCCTTGGAAGAAAGATAGGCAGTCTGCTTCTGTAAAGATTTACAGCCTTGGAAATGCAATGAGGGTCACTATGAATCAGAATCAACTTGATGGCCTTGAATTTGGCTTGGCTTGAGTGTCCACCAGATGTTTCTCTAGGCAACAAAGATACAGCATTGGGTAAGATGAGATGCTGCCCTTATGGATCTTATAACCACATGGAGGGAGACAGAAATGAAACAAGTCAGAATATGAGTAAGACCATTTGAAATAATAATGATGAGTACTTGAAGAAAATCAAATGGGGTAATAGATAGAGAGCAATTTGGTGCCCACCAACTGTCTGTCATTTTGCTGTACTGAGGTGGCTTGCATGTCTCTATGATGTTGGAAGCTCTGCCAATGGTATTTCAACCACCAGCGAAGTTATCCATGGTGGACAGGTTTCAGCAGAGCTTCCAGACTAAGACAGACTAGTAAGAAAAACCTGGAGATCAAATTCCAAAATTTAGTCAATGAAATCCTTGTGGATTACAACAGAGTGTTGTCTGATACAGTACTGGAAGATGAACTCCCTAGGTTGGAAGACACTCAAAATATGAACTGGCTGCCACAATGAACTAGAGTATACCAATGATGGTGAACATGGCAGAGAATGGGGCAGAGTTCTGTTGCACATGGGGTCACCATGAGCCACAGCCAACTCACTGGCAACCAACAACAACAATAATTTGGTGAAGGGTAACCACTATAGATTGGGAAGTCAAGAAAGGCTCTCTGAGGAAGTGGCAGGTCACAGAGACCTGTGTGACAAGGAGGAAACCAACATGTGTAGATTTGTGAAGTGAGGGCATTCCAGGCAGGGGGACTAGTGGGTTCAAGACCCCTGAGGTGGGAATGAATTCATTAAGTTCAAGTAATGAGTTCAGGGCAGCTGGAAGGGAGAAAGGAAGGGTAGGTAGCAGGAGACCACATTGGAGAAGTGGACAGAGTCAAACCTTTCCCAGCCTGGTGGGTGCTACAAGATGCTACAGCTACAAGAGAGCATTTATAGACCAAAAAAACTCAACTCACTGCTATCAAGTCAATTCAGATTCATAGAGACCTTACAGGACAGAGTAGAACTGCCCCCACAGGGTTTCCAAGGCTGTCACTCTTTACCAAAGCAGATCCCCTCATCTTTCTCCCACAGAGCAGCTGGTGGGTTCAAACTGCCAACATGTTGGTTTGCAGCCATATGCTTCAACTGCTGCACCACCAGAGATCCTAGAGAGCATTTAGTAAAAAAAAGGATAAGGCCTTTTAGTCTTTAAAACTTCCCCCAGCAGCATCCCTGTGCCTGCTATTGAGTCAAAATGGAAACTTGTAATCTTCGGCCTTTTGTGGTTGACTTATTTTGCTTAACCTGATAGTTTCAAGGTTTATCCAAGTTGTGGCACACATCAGAACTTCATTTCTCTGTAAGGCTGAGTAAAATGCTGTTGAACATATAGACCACATGGTGTTTATCCACTTGTCGGTGCATGGACACTTTGGTTGTTTCCACCTCTGGGCTGTTATGAGTAGTGCTGCAATGAACATTGGTGTCCAAGAATCCATTTGTGTTCCTGCTTTCAAATCTTTCAGATATATACCTAGGAGCAGAATTGTGGATCACGTGGTAGCAATTTTCAATCACCTCAAACACATGTGAAAGCCGGGCAATGAACAAGGAAGACAGAAGAAGAGTTGATGTTTTTGAGTTGTGGTGTTGGCCTAAGAATACTGAAAGCACATGCACTGTCAGAAGAAAGAAGAAATCTGTCCTGATAAAGAAGTGCAGCCAGAATGCTCCTTGGAAGTGAGAATGACCAGACTTTGTCTTGTCTACTTTGGTCATGTTGTCAGAAGAGACCATTCCCTGGAGAAGGATATCATCCTTGGTAAAGTGGAGGGTCAGTGAAAAAGCGGAAGGCCCTCAACAAGGTGGATTGACACAGTGGCTGCAATGATGGGCTCAGGTATTGTGAGCATGGTGCAGAACCAAGCAGTGTTTCATTTTGCTGTACATGGCATCACTATGAGTTGGAGCTGACGCAAGAGCACTTAACAACAGCAACATGGGTACATAGGGTCATGATGAGTTGGAGCTGATGTGGCGGCACCTAACAGCAACACAACATGATAGCTCTGTGTTTTGATTTTTGAGGAGCCACCAAACTGTTTTCCACGGTGGCTACCCCATTTTACATGCCCACCAGTGATGCACAGGAGTTCCTATTCCTCCACACCCTCCTCATCCCTTGCTATCGCCCATGTTACGAAATACACAGAACAGGCAAGGGTGTAGAGACCACAGTTCAATTGCCATTACCAGGGGTGGGCAGGATGGAGGGGAAAAGGGAACACTGGGCTTCTGTTAAGGGTGAGGGCAAAATCTGAACAACAACATGAACAAAATTAATCTCACTGAATGTATGTGTAAAGACTGTTGCGATGACACATATTTGGTTTCATATGCACTTACCATTGTTTTGAAAAAGTTGGCCAAAAAAGACACTAAAACCTATAATCATGCAGTAAATTGGACTGTCCCCACTGGAGCTAGCAATAGTATCAGCCCAAGTCCTCATCACCAAAGGCAGACTTTCTTTTCCCTACATGGCTCCAGGAGCCCTGATTCATCCCCACTGAGCAATGGCAGGGATTCATCGCCAAGCATCTGGAGGCAAACTCATTTTTAACAGGATGACATTCAATGACAAACTAGGAGAGAGAGGGATAAAACAATTGATAATAATAATAAGTTATTGCTTGTCCTTGTAAATGGGAATGGATGAGAGATTAATTCCAGTAGGTCAATGGACCCTTTGGATGACCCATGGTCTGTGTGTGGGAGCCACATCGTTTCCTTCTGGGGGCACAAAAGCTAAGCCTGCAAGCAGACACCTCCCTCCTGAGATCTGTCGGCAGCAACGTGGGGAAGGAATGATCAAATAGGGCCTCCCTGTCTGTGTTCAAAAACACTGAAACAGTGGTCTTGCCAGAAATTGTGGATACCGGAACTAGTATTCCCACTAAGGTGCTCTGATGGTGGAGTGGTTAAGGCATTCGGCTGCTAACCAGAAGGTGGACAGCTGCACCCTGCCAGCCGCTCCAAGGAAGAGAGATGAAGCAGTCTGTTTCTGTAAAGAGTTACAGCCTTGGAAACCCAGTGGGGGTCTCTACGAGTTGGAATCAACTCAATGGCAATGAGGTTTTTTTGTTTTTTCATTTTTTGAATATTCCTCGTTAAAATATTTTTAATATTCCCAACAACAACAATTAAAAAAAAAAAAAACCTCACTGCCATTGAGTCAATTCCGTTTCATAGCAACCCCTCCTTGGGTTTCTGAGGTGGTATACGAAAGTAGATTGCTTAGTCTTCTGAGGAGTGGCTGGTGGGTTTGAACTGCCAAGCTTCTGGTTAGCAGTAATAGCACTAATAAAACCAAGAGTTACTGAACCCTCTACTATGTGGTGGACCCCAAATAAAACCAGTGAAACCAGCTGTTGTCAAGTCAGCTTGGACTCCTGATGACCTCATGAGGGTCCGAGTAGAACTGTGTTCCACTGGGGTTTTCAATGGTTGCTTTTCTTCAGAACTAGATGGCCAAGGCTTTCTTCCTGAATTCCTCAGGGTAGGCTGGAATCTCCAGCCTTTTGATTAGCAGCCAAGCAATAGACAAAGTGTAGGCCACCCAGTCACAGCAGCTATAATGATTACAACAACCCCATAGTGCGACTGACTTTCTTCTAATGAAAAACTAAGAAACAGAGGCTCAGAAAGGTCTTAGAACTAGACTCCAAGTACCCAACCCTGGATTTGAACTCCTCCACCTGGCCAGCCCCAGAGCTTGTCTCTTTCCATAGCATTTTGAGTGGTCCCACCTCTTGACAAGGCCCCTTTTTTAACACTTCCAAAGACGCCTTGCTATAAACACGTGTACTGTTGCTCAGAACAGCTGGCAGCCCATCATATAACAAAATCCCTCTCTCTCAGGTGGTGAGGGTGGTGGTGGTGATGGTGGTGGTGGTGGTGTCAGTTACCCGCCCGTTAGAATAGGTAGAACCCGGTTGTGATTTTTAGCTGCGTTCTGTCTCCCCTTGTCACCCAGGAAGTTTACGCGAGATTTGATCAGAATTTCACAAAACCAGGCAGAGCCTGTGTGGAGCTGTCAGATGAAATAATTTGTCAGTGATGATTGTGTGAATTCGTAAATATTTATGAATTCACAAGTTATAAATGTGCAGATTTCAGGAGGGGAGAATTCGATGCTCACCAAGCCACAGATTACAATGAATATTTACAGAAACCCCAATCTGCTAATATTAGTTCTTTGTGCTTACGAAAAAGCTTTTCTTGGGATTGTAACCCTTTCGGGATAAAGCGTCTGAAAGACAAGAAGTACAGCTAGAAGAAAGATCCCCTCAATAAAAAATAAATAAAATCATGGTCCGTGACATTTGGATAGCAGTCTTTGAATCTCACAGTGCTCACTAATGTCTTATGCCTCTTGTTAATCATCTTGAAGGTTATTTGTTGCATCATTTTTGAATTGGATTGAAAAAACACAAGATGGCGGGTGGTCAGAAGACCACATTTTTCAGTCCTTGCTGAGTGGCCTGCTTGTCTGGAGGCCCTGAGAAGGCCCCCTGCACCCCTCAGAGTCTATTTCTACAAAGGGATGTCATTGTTATTGTTCTTAGGTGCTGTCGAGTTGATTCTGACTCATGGCAACCCTATGAGTGCAGAGTAGAACGCTCCAGAGGTTTTTCAACAGCTGTGAACTACCAGAGCATCATTGCCAGGCCTGTCTTCCGAGGAGCCTCAGGTGGGTTCAAACCGCCAACCTTTTGGTAAGTAGTTGCTTAACTGCATGAGCCATGCAGGGACTCCTTTACAATGGGTTGTTGTTGTTATGTGCCATCGAGTCAGACCCGACTCATAATGACCCCTTGTTGGGTATTCGAGGCGGTATCATTACAGAAGTAGATTACCCAACCTTCCTTCCGAGGAGTGGCTGGTGGGTTTGAACAGCCAGCCTTCTGGTTAGCAGTCAAGTGCCTTTGGTACTACACTACCAGAGCTCCCTACAATGGGTAGCGTTCCCCATATTTAATCATGGACATACCACCTTAATAACACTTCCTTTAAACACAGTTGCTGAGAAGGCATTGAATCTGAGGTCTGCTCTCTCTTGGTTAAAAATACTCGCAAGCATCAGGGAGGTGTTAAAGGCAGACTAACACTGAGTTGAGAGGTTCTCCTCAATGAAATCAAAAGGAAATGAAAGAGAAGTCCAAAGACGGTGAGTCAAGAGAGGTCGCATGGCTTCGCATGGTGGTTATAAGTAGAGACCCTGGGGTGGAGTTGGTTGAGTCTGTCCTGTTCTGCAGTTCACTAGCTGTGTGTAACCTGGAACCAACAATGTGACTGTCTATGTCTCAGTTAATGCAGCTACAAAATGAGGAAAATAATACCTCAGCCCAAACCCGACTGCCATCAAGTTGATTGCAACTCATAGCAACCCTATAGGACAGAATGGAATTTCCCTATAGGGTTTCCAAGGCTGTACATCTCCGCAGAAGCAGACTGCCATATCTCTCTCCCGCAGAGCAGCTGACAGGTTCAAACTGCAGACCTTTTGGCCAGCAGCTGACTGCCTTAACCACTGCGCCACCAGAACTCCTTGGGGATAATTATAGTACCTACTTTAAAGGGCCACTGCCCTCCTGTTAGTTTGTGATACTGTCATGATTTGAGTGTTGCTCCAATAGTGGAATCTATGGCAATGGTATTTCATGTACCAACAGGGTCTCCCATGGTGGGCAAGTTTCAGTGGAGCTTCCAGACTGAGCTGGAAGATGAGGAAAAAAGGCCTGGCAACCCACTTCTGAAAGGCATACAATGAAAACCCTATGGATCACAACAGCATATTGCCCTCCCTAATGCAGGAAGATGAGCCCCCAAGCTTGGAAGACACTACACAACAGCGGCAACACTGGCCTCAAACACACCAACAGTCATGAAGGACCAGGCAACACATCATACGTGGGGTCACCGTGAATCAGAGCCACCCCAACAGTGACAACTCTAAAGGGTTTCTTTGAACAGGATAAAATGAGTTAGTGTCCAAAAGCACCTAGAATGGGCATGTGACAAATTCTCTAGTGGTGGTTGTTACACAAAGACATGAGTAGGACCTAACGTCACCCCCAGTGCTGGTTGGTGCCATTATGAGGGGGCAGTGAGACCCAGAGAGGCATGAATCCGGGGTGTCTCATCTCACAGAATGGATGCCCCTCAGCCAGTCTCTTCCTCCTTCTAAAACTCCAAAATCAAACCCATTGCCATTGAGTAGTTTCCGACTCATAGCGACCCCCATTGGTTTTCCGAAGTGGTAAATCTTTAAGGAAGTAGATTGCCCCATCTTCCTTCAGTGGAGTGGCTTGTGGGTTTGAACTGCTGACCTGATGTTTAGCCATCAAATGCCTCAGGCACTGTGCCACCAGATCGCCTAGGAATGGGGAAGTGGTAGGAGAGGGTTGGAGTAGATGACCTCAGGGAGCCCTTACCTCAGAGGGTACCCTAACAGTGTGGGATGACACCAGACTGGGTAGGTGACTCTCTCATGGTTGCAGGGAAGTTGCTGGCAACAGGCCTCC
Source organism: Orycteropus afer afer (assembly GCF_000298275.1). Taxonomy (NCBI): domain Eukaryota; kingdom Metazoa; phylum Chordata; class Mammalia; order Tubulidentata; family Orycteropodidae; genus Orycteropus; species Orycteropus afer. Next base: position 2,501,225 of record NW_006921784.1, read on the forward strand.
TGTGGGATGCCACCCCACAGCCCAGCCCCAGCTTCCTAACACCCTTCCCTTAGACAGCAATGGAAAATTGCATCACTCCCTATAGAGAAACATCCCCAAAGGGAGCTGTGGCTTTGTAAAGAGAGACACCCACTGTCAGAGCCACTTTCTAAACTGCAGTCATGTCCTGCGTCACAGATCTGTGTGGCTCTGCTTCTTTGAAACAGCTGTGGGACCCATCACCTCAGTTCTTCCGTCTGAAAAATCGGGACAAAAGATTATTATTTATATCTAACGTTGTTATCTCATATTTAAAACGAGGAGCCTTTTGTCTCCCACAAATATGCCAATGAGTCATCCTCTGCCTGCCAGCCTGTGCACACAGTAGGCACCTCTGTCACCCTACTGACCTGGCACGCATAGGGCTCAATCTTTCATCAGAACATCTGTCAAAAGGTACCATGGATGAGAGACATAACATGGCCCCCATGGCCAGAATCCTCTTCTGTGAGCAAGGAGTGGGGTTTGTGGGGGCAGGTGGGAGCAGGCATAAAGCAATGATCTCTTGTCCTACTGAAACCAAAGGAAGTATGTGGGGACATCCCATTTATCCACTCATCCATCAATGAACACTGGGTCGTTTCCACCTTTTGTCTCTTTGGTTCTGCTATGAACATTCACGTACACCTTTTTGTTTGAACATTTATGTACAAGTTTTGTTTAGCACCTGTTTTAAACTCTTTGGGGGATATACTTTGGAGCGACATTGCTGAAACAGAATGCAGATTTGTGGCTGCAAGGAGTGGGGGTGTGTGGGCACTGCCTACCTAACTGGTACAGGGCTACTAATTGAAGTGATGAGAAAGTTCCGGAACTAGTTAGTGGTTGTGTTACATTGGGAACATACTTAATGTCATGGAAATGTATATTTTAAAGAAATAGTTAAAATGGCCATTTTACATTATGTGTACTTTACTACAATTTGAAAAAATAAAACAAAGGAAGGATGTAATTAGTTAAATTGTCCTTGCAACACGTAACATGCCTTTTTCTTACAATTCAACGTATCTTCATTTTATTGCCCCCATTTTGCAGACGGAGAGAGTGAGGCTCCAGGCCCAATGGCTGTTTGGAAACAGCAGAGCCCTGCAGATCTGTGACGCTCCACTGGCTGAGGGTTTTCATGACGTGCACCCCACATGGGCTGTTTTCCACCTTGACTTCTCATGGTTATAACCAAAAGTCAAACCCACAGCATGGAGTCAGGAGCTCTAGTGGCATAGTGCTTAAGGCATTTGACTGCTAACCAGAAGGCTGGTGATTCAAACCCACCAGCCACTCCTCAGAAAGAAGACTAGGCAATCTACCCCAATAGTGATACTGCCTCAGAAACCCAAGGAAGGGTTGCTATAAGTCGAAACTGACTCGATGGCAGTGAGTTTGGTTTTTTGGTTGGCTGTGGAGTCAATTCCAACTCACAGCGCCCCTAGAGGACAGAGTGGAATTGCCCAGTAGGGTTTCCAAGGCTGTAAATCTTTATGGAAGCACACTGCCTCATCTTTCTCCTAAGGAGCAGCTGGTGGGTTTGAACCACTGACCTTTTGGTTAGCAGCCCAATGCTTTAACCACAGTGCTGTCAAGAGTTCCTTCTCATAGTAATAGTGAATGTGTTTAGCTTTTGAGAAATTTCCAAGCAGTTTATATGTACTATCTTAATTTATCTTCCCTAAAACCTCTGTGAAGTGGGCACTGCTATTACCCTCAGTTTATAGGTGTGATGGCTGACTGAGGTTCAGAGTGGTTAAGTAAGTGGCCAAGGGTGACACAGCTGGCAAGTGGGAAAGCCAGGATTTAAACTTAGTTGACTGATGCTGGTCCCTGAACCTCCAAGACAACGCTACAAGTAAGTGCTGACCAGGTTGGAGGTCCTCAGAGTCTGCAGCCATTGTGCACTCATGCTGGGTTCCAACACAGAACCTGGCATAGGCCGTGCACACTGCAAATATTTGTCAAATGAATAAAAGAATACATCAGGCTTCCTGATCCTTAAAAATCTCAATTTATAAACAGACATGTCAAGGAGCAATTATTCACATTACTCAAGATGTCTTCATTTTATAAAAAGGATTTACATCAGGGTTTCTTTAAATAGGAAGTCCCCCTAGTGCATTTTAAAAATACGATTCAATTTATAGCTTGGAATTACGCACATGGTTTCAGAAGCCCTCTCTTGAGTAAAGAGAGCAGGCATGGACGTCATTCATTCATCTAGTTTTTCAACAAGCAGTTATTGGGCACCTACTATATACTGGGTGCTCTGTCAGGAGCTGGGGGCTCGGAAGTAAAGGTCATGGCTCCAGTTCTCAAGGGCTGTTCAGTCTGGTGGTCAAGGCAGAGTAATACATATTCCAATTTGGAATGGATAGATGCTTTGGGAAAACAAAGAGAAGGGTGCTCTGCCCATCACTCTAGGCATGTTGGGTAGGGAGGCTTCCCTGAAGATGCAACGTGAGCTGGGTCTTGTGGGATGAGTAGGGATTTGGAACTTGGAATTTCCCCCATAATCCCATGGCTGTCTAGTCAATTCTGATTCCTAGCAACCCTATAGGGCAGAGTAGAATTGCCCTATAGGCTTTCCATGGCTGTAGATCTTTATGGAAGCAGACTGTAACATCTTTCTCCCAAGGAGTGGATGGTGGGTCCGAACTGCCAACCTTTCAGTTAGCAGCTGAGTGCTTAACCACTGTGCCAGCAGGGTTCCTTGGGATTTCCCTTAGTATTGAGTAATTTTCTCAACATTAAACCATTAAAAGTACAAAAAAAAAAAAAAAATCACGGCCATCAAGTCAATTCTGACTCATAGTGACCCCCTTGGGGTTTCCGAGACAGTAAATCTTCATGGAAGTTGATTGTCCAGTCGTCCTTCCGCGGAGTGGCTGGTGGGTTTGAACCACCAACCTTCTGGTTAGCAGTCAAATGCCTCAGGCACTGCACCACCAAAGCTCTTATTAAACGTACAGGTGCCTGTTTAATATTTCTCAAATTCCGTGAGCAACTATTTCTAGGCAAGTGTGGTTCTGTTTCATGTCGATGTCACAGTTCTAACTTTTGTGACTAATTTCAGACAGTCTATCACTGGCTGTTCAAACCCACCAGCCACTCCTTGGAAGGAAGGTTGGGCAATCTACTTCCATAGTGATCCTGCCTCAGAAACCCAAGGAGGGGTCGTTATGAGTCGAGTCTGACTCAACAGCACATAACAACAACAACAACATCGCAGTCACTTCTCCAAAAAATATAGTAAGATGAGACAGGCGTGTAGTTATCCTTTAGTGTTTTCTTAGGAGTATTACAAAAACCATTCAGGCTTACTGCAAAAACAACAACAACAACAAAAAAAAAAACAGGTAGGCAGAAGTAAGGCAGAAATACGATCTGTCCTTTCCATCTTCTAATATATCCAAAAGGAGCTCTGGTAGCATAGTGCCTAAGGCACTTGACTGCTAACCAGAAGGCTGGTGGTTCAAACCCACCAGCCACTCCTCAGAAGGAAGATGGGGCAATCTACTTCCATAGTGATACAGCCTTGGAAACCCATGGAGGGGTTGCTCTGAGTTGGGGCTGACTCGACGGCACATAACAACAACAACAACAACAATGTATCCAAAAGGATCCCTGGTGGTGCAATGGTTAATTGTTCGGCTGCAAACCTAAAGGTCAGCAGTTCGAACCCACCAGCCAACCTATGGGAGAAAGATGTGGCAGTCTGCTTCTGTAAAGATTTATAGCTTTAGAAACTCTGAGGATAGTTCTACTCTGTCCTATAGGGTCACTGTGAATTGAAATCAACTCAATGGCAACAGATACAGGAATATAACCAACAAGAGCCCTGGTGGCGCTGGGCAGCTAACTGGAAGGTTGGCAGCTGAACCCACCAGCGGCACTATCTGGTGATCTTTTTGCAGAAAGATTAAAGCCAAGAAAATCCTCTGGGGCAGTTCTGCCCTGTCACATGGGGTCGCTATGAGTCAGAATGGATTTGATGACACCTAACAACAGCTACAACACATCCATGGAGTCAGTGGGTGGTGTAAACGTTTAAGTACTTGGCTACAAATCCACTCAGAGGTGCCTCTGAAGGAAGTTCTGGTTATCTGCTTCCCAAACGTCCAAAACCAAGACCAAACTCATTGCCATTGAGTCGATTCCGACTCAGAGCAACCCCCATAGGGTTTCCAGGGCTGTAAATCTTTACAGAAGCAGACTGCCCCATTTTTTTTTTTGTGGAGCGGCTGGTGGGTTTGAACCACCAAGCCTTGAAAATGCTATGGAGCTTCTACTGTGTTCACATAGGGTCACCAGGGGTCAGAATTGACTCCACAGCAACGTGTATGGTTTAACGCATTCAGAGGTAAGAGTTCAGCCTATATCCTTCTGGTCTTTTCTCTCAGTGAATGTGTATTGTTTGGTTAAAAACAAGCAAAACAGTATGTTGTTTCATGATTTGCAGCCAGCAATTTAAAGCATAGGAGCTCTGGTGGTGTAGTGCCTAAGGCATTTGATTGCTAACCAGAAGGCTGGAGGTTCAAACCCACCAGCTACTCCTCAGAAGGAAGGTTGGGCAATCTACTTCCATAGTGATACCGCCTTGGAAACCCAAGGAGAGGTCGCTATGAGTCAGGTCCGACTCCACAACAGTGTGGTTGGGTTGTTTTTATTTTTTTCTTTTTTGGCTATTTAAAGCATGCGACACAATACAGAGACTATCTGTGTATATCATTCAGTATTTTTCTGCAGCAAATATTTAAATAACTACATATCTCTCCACTGAATGTATTTATTTTATTTAACCAATTCCCCAGTGATGGGTGAGAAGGCTGTTTCCAATTGCTTTCTCCAAATATAAATAACACTGTGTGGGACATCCTCTTGTGTAGTCCTGTTTGTTTCCTCCCATCCTCGACCCCCAAGGAATATTACTGGCTCAAAGGGCAAGCAAACTACAAGTTTTCGAGGGCAGGAGGCATGATTCCCATTTTACAAGAGAATAATGAGCAGCTTAGGTACCCAGATCCTGAGTGAGACCTCCCGCCTGCCACCCCCAGGCCCTGCTCAGTCCCACCTGACCCACCTGGGTCTCTTTTCCATCACAGAATAACCAAGCCCTGTATCCGGCAGAATGCTGAGGGAGGAGGGATAGGCACAGAGGGAATGAGATAGGAACTGGTGCTGGGTGATTTGTTTTTTCTTCCATTCTGATCAAATTTATGGGGCTGGGAGGCACGCCTACAGAGCTCGGCCTGACGGTGTAAGACTCACTCCCCCGTGTGATGCCTGGAGGACTCCAGGCAATGAAAACATGGTCTCCAGAGCTTCTCTCTTTGAACACAAAGGCTGAGTCCACCCAGGTCATCAGGCAGAGCAATAGTCATAGGGGCTTCTGTTGATGCCCACAGGCTTACAGCCACAAGGTCAGACCCAGCTCAGTCACTCACTCTGCCTGAGACCTTCAGAGGAGGGGCTGTGATCCTGTTCTCACCTTGTTGTTGTTGTT
>NW_006921784.1:2508702-2509713 GCF_000298275.1 Orycteropus afer afer
AGGCAGGTGGATGCACAGCTGAAGACAACTGAGCAAGGACGGCAGGACACAAGTTGAGGTCAAGTGGTCAGCAGAGGCCAGACACGTGGAGTATGTAGCTGGAGAAGAGCAGTGGGATTGCATTTTCCTGCCGTCCACAAGACAAGAGAGCCTTGGTTGTCTCACTCATAAAATGGGCTCATGAGAATATTGACCTCATTTTATTGTGAGAAGTGTATGAGATACTAGTATCAACACTCAACAAGAGCAAATGGAGGCTGCAGGGTCAGAAGTGGTGGTGAAGGGAGGGACTAGATCACATGGTGAGAGGGCCTCTTGCTGAAGCCTGAGTGTCAGGCAGCTGAAAAGCAACAGCCACCAACTCTTGCTGGTTGATCTGAGCCGCCACCCTGCAATCTGGTATGTCCCAATGTGTATCTCATAGAAGATGTGTCCTGGATACATGTCCAGATGTGTTCTTAACAAAGGGCTCATACCACTTTTTCCCATTGCTCAAAGCACAGGGCACATCCATGCACTGAAAGTTCTGACAAGTCTTGCAATCAACAGACTCATTGAATATGTGCAGGCTTAGGACAGAAGGCACCCAAAATGTCACTACTGCAGAAAGGCACTCCCTGACCTTCCCTAAAGTAGTTCTTCCACACTGCACCAGACACTACCTGTTCCATCACTCTGGTTTTTCTTGTATAGCCTCTGTTCATACTTAAACTTGTCTGGCTTGTTTATTTGTTTATTTGTGTTCTGGTTGCCAAGTGCCGCTCTGACAAGAATATATCACAAATGGGATGACTTGAACAAACAGGACTTTATTCTCTTACAGTTTGGAGGCTTTAAACCCAAGTTCAAAGTGCCAGGCTCTAGGGCTGGGTGAAAGCCCCTCAACTTTGGGGCTCAGCTCTGCCTCATGCTCCCGGCCCACTGGAGCTAGAGGCTTTTCTTCACTCAAACAGCTGCTGACTGCTGAGACCGACAAGCCCAAAGTTGACAAGTAAAAAGGCACAGTCCCGA
>NW_006921784.1:2511003-2533322 GCF_000298275.1 Orycteropus afer afer
TGATGGCACATAACAACAACACAACAACAACATTATTTCCAAACTCATTTAGCCACAGAACTTTCTTTTTGCCACGTACATCTGTTTACAACCCAAGAAGTGCAACTTGGGAGAGAAAATAAAACCTTTTGGCAGCCTGACCCCACTGCAGAGGGCAGGAACAGGCAGCCATACTCCTGTGCCCCTTTAGCTCTGGTCCATAATACATACGCTGTTTAATTTATTTACCTAGTTTAATTTTTCTGGCTTCTTACCTTCCCCCCAGATAACGACAACCTGATTATGCACACACGATGGGCACACCACATGGCTCCATGTCACCACTTTGCTGCTTCAGCTTGGCCGAGCGGCTGCCGTTGGCACCTCGAACCCTCCGTGCAGTTGCTCAGCCCGTCTGCCTCCTCGGTGAGCTGTGGGCCCTCAGAGCGGAGCAGAACAGCCGGGCTCGGCTGCAAACCCGCAGTAGCCCCCACCTCGGAGGGAAACTAGATCTGAATGGAAACATATGGATCTGAGAGGTGTGGGAGTCTGTCTTTTTAAAAATTGCATCAAACCCTTCCCTTGCCTTGAGAGCTCTAAATTTTTTTTTCAAGCCACCAAGCACGATGCCAGCCTTCAGTTTACCTTTCCCTGTTCACCTGCCTTCAGAGCACTGCAAAATCATGAACCTCCTCCCGCTTCCCCTCCAGCCTGCAGGAGGGAAAAGGAAAACAAGCCGCCACCTTCCTCCTAACCACTTAACATGTCTTGATGCCTTCTCTTTCCCCATAGAAGGAACTAGCTTTTTTTTTTTTTTTTTAACTCCTCTTTTTGCAAGAGTTATTTGTGGTATGCACATCAAACCCCTTTATTTCCAGTTTCTTGTCAGCTCCTATGTTCTGGAACTTCAGAAGGCTGTAGATGAAGGCAAAGCTGGGTCCTGAGGAGAACAAGAGGGGTTGCTTGGTTGCTTGCATAGGATGGGGTGTTCATTCATTCATTCATTCATACATTCATCCACAATAGCAAGCATTAAGGCACTTACCCTGTGCCAGGACCTTTCATCCATTCATTCATTTGCACAGCAAGCTGTAGGAACTCACCTTGGGCCAGGAACTTTCATTCATTCATTTATTCATTCAGTTATTCTTCACTCCCTTATGTGCTAGGCACTGTGCTAGGCACCAAGAACACAGATGTGAGCCTCAAGGAAACCCACTCCAAAGAGATGAGAGGCCGTATTGTGGATGTAAAGCCAAGTATATTTTCAGCAGTGTCCAGAAACACCAAACCACTGCCACTGAGTCGACTCCAACTCACAGTGACCCCCACTGGGTTTCCAAGGCTGTAAATCTTTATGGAAGTAGACTGCCTCATCTTCCTCCCACAGAGCAGCTGCTGGGTTTGAACCACCAACCTTCTGGCTAGCAGCCAATTGCCTTACCCACTACACCACCAGAACTCCTTTTCAGCAGGGTAGTTCATGGTATAGCTAAGTTAGCACAGACTATCACAAGAGAAGACTTCAAGGTCTATTGGCAAAATTTGGAGAAGAAGGTAGAGGAGCAAGGAACCAGAGTGCCAGGCACATTGTATTCAGGCCTCATCAGCACCTTGCAAGTGAAAACTTACTGCCATCAAGTTGTTTCCGACTCACAGCGACCCCTCCTTGGGCTTCCAAGATGGTATCTCTACAGAAACAGATTGCCCAGTCTTCCTTCTGAGGAGTGGCTGGTGGGTTTGAAGTGCCAGCCTTCTGGTTAGCAGTCAGATGCCTTAGGCACTACACCACCCTGCAAGCAGACACTAATAAACCCAACACATGGCATTTGTTGATGGGGAAACTGAGGCTCAGAGAGGTAAAGAGGCTGGACAAAGCTCACACAGCAGAGAGGTTGGCAAAGGTCTCTGGATGGTCAGTAAATGGCCAGAACCACAGAGATTATACTGATTTTGGCGGGAGACAGTAAATTCGGCTCCCATCGTCATCTCATTTTACCCTTGCTACAGTCACCATATCAGAAGGAAGTTTGGGCAATCTACTTCCGTAGTGATACCGCCTTGGAAACCTAAGGAGGGGTTGCTATGAATCGGGTCCGACTCGACAGCACATAACAACAACAACAACACAGTCACCATAAGGATTTCAGTGGCCAATTTTTTCCCTGGTTGAGGGAAGACCCTCAACAAGATGGATTGACACAGTGGCTGCAATGACAGGCTCAAGTGTAGCGAGGATTGTGAGGCTGGCGCAGGGTTTTGTTCTGTTGTGCACAGGGTCACTATGAGTTGTCGCTGACTCGATGGCACCTAACAACCACAACCACAGTCAACAGTGTGCCCTGTGAGGAAGGTGGAGTAGCTTTCTTATTGTCCCTGTGTGGAAGATGACGAGGCCTAGGCTCAGAGAGCCTTGCAGGTTTAAAGTCACACAGCAGATAAGTGACAGAACCAGGATTGGTTCTGAAGCCCTGCCCTATCCCCTACACCCTACAGGGCGTGCGTATGGGCGTACACACACACATACTCACACATCCATTCTCACAAATACATACACACCTTCATGCACGTAGTCATACACTCACACACATTCACGCACTCACACATGCATACACACTCACATGTACATTCATACACACACTCACACATTCATGCACTCATGCACACACAGAGGCACACACTCATCCACACACTCATATACACTCAGACTCGCACACTCATACACTCACATACATTCAAATATACGCTCACACACTCACACTCGCAGAGAGCTCAGCCTGATTCTGCCCACAGCAACCCACGGACACTTGGAACCCTGAGTGTGGCTTTTCCCGACAAAGCCACCACTCAGTTATTGGGAAGTGCCTCCCCTGGTCATTTCTGGATCCATTTGAGAAAAATAAATAAAGCTCAGGCCTGACTCTCTGGTGATGAGATGACAGTGGCGGATGGAGGGAGGAGGTCAGATGGCTCTGCAGTGCCGCTGGTGAGAGCAGACAGCATCTCCCATCGCTGACGGGGTTCAGACCAACAGCCCCACGCCGAGCCAGGGAAGTCCTGGTAATTGAATCTACATAGGAACCTTAGCCCAGGCAACTCCTTCCTATCCACTTGATCCAATTACATTTTTGTTACAGCAGCGATGCCTCTAGGATCTTTCAGATAAGATTAAGGGAACGGTAATCTAGAAGGGATGCAGATTGTAGTCACATGGGGCTTCCCCTCCCCCCAGTCAGAAAAATTAAATAATTTGCAGGGAGTGTGGTGGGCCAGCCCCGTGAAAGACTTTGCAGATACACATGTCTGCACGTCTCCTTCGTAAAGCTTGCCTAATTCGTTCCGTTCAAGTTTGTCCCAACCTGTCATCTTCCTTCCCCCATTGCTCCACTACCTGAAGAGATGTTATTTTTGTTTTAAATGGAGATTATTATCCTTCAAACAGAAATACTGCCTCCAAATTTGGAGGGAGCGGATAATGAGGCCACTCTGGTAATTTCACAGATGACAAGGGAAACATCCACACAGCTGATTGACAGTTGCCACTAAAAAAAAAAAAAAGAAAAGAAAAGAAACAGAACCAACTGAACCCTTCTGAACCCCTCCCTGGCTGGCTGGAGAGGTGGGGGCAGGGGGCTGGACTAAGGTTGGGCTGGGACTGGCGAGGGGGCTTGGGGGCTCTGTAGCCTCTGTCAGCAATCTGTGGGGTCTCACCACCTCATCAGGCATTCGAGCTGACAACTGTATGAAATTGAAATTGTGGAGTTGATTAAATGAAGTATTTAAGGCTTCATAAAAGGAGGAGGTGAGGGTAGGGGAGTGAGGCGAGGCGGGGGCAGGGATGAGGAGAGGGAGGGAGGAAGGAGGAGGGAGGTGGGGTGGGCTGGTGAGGGAGAGGCAGGGAGATGGAGAGGAGAGGAGAGAGGGGACCAGAGAGGAGAGGTGGGAACAGAGAGGAGGACATGGAGGGGAGCAGGAGAGAGGGATGGAGGGAGAGGGAAAGCGAGGGAGCTGGAGCGGGGACAGAGGGAGGAACAGACAGGGGAGATGAGAAGGGGAAGAAAGAGGAGAAGATTCAGGGAGAGAATGGGAGAGAGGAAGAGAGAAAGGACGGGAGAGGTGGGGATAGGCAGGGACAAGAAAGAGAAAGAGGCGCTTGGAAAAATAAAAGTCACAATTAAGGAGAAAGGAGAGAAGAACGAAGGGAAGAGGTAGTAACTACAGGGAGGAAGTGGGAAGAGAGCTGTTACATTGTGGGGACTGCAGACAAGATGTGTCTGAACTGCTGTAAGAAAATGAAATTGCTCAGTAAACGTTCACCCAAATCACAATTAACAAAAAAAATCAAGGTGAACAGAGGAAAGGAGGGAAGCAGATAGATGAGAGCTGGGAAGAGACAGGAAGAGGAGAGAAGTGAGTGAGGAGAGAGACAGACACGCAACAAAGAAAGAGAGTAGAAAAAGAAAGAGGAAGGGCGTGCAGGGAGAAGGGACAAGGACAGACAGGGGGACAGAGGACAGCAGCCGGAGGCCACGCTGGCCAGGCCGAGGGAGAAGCCACAGGGCTGGGAGGAGCTGGGGGGGGGGCGGCTCCGGTGCCTTCCCTCCGCCCCCTCGCCTCTCTCCTCTGAAATGGGGGGGGGGCGGTTATCTCACCACGAGCAGCAGGCTCAGTCACTGATCTAATCAAATTATTCAGCATTAAAAAACTGCCAAGACATTCCAGTACTTCAGCTTCCAGAGGCCCAGCTGGGATCAAATGCTAATCAACATCGCCACGATATTTATTCCCACTGTCAGGCAGCTGCCTGTTTGTTTTCCGAGGCCTGCATACTAAACCGGAGGAGCAAGATGAATCGGCCGGTGGCAAGGGGATAGGAGGTGGGAAGGAAGGCAGGCGGGTGGGCGGGAAAAGATGGAGACACGGGCCCCGGAAAGGCGGGCAGTGGCCCGTAAGGTAGTCCCGGTCTGGACCTCCGCCCCTAGTCCAGAAGCCTTTGCAGAACTGCCTTCACCTCCCCGTTCCTGTGTCCTCCCTGGAGTCTCATTTCAGGGCTGCCTGTTTGGACTCAAGCTTTGGTGGTGCAGTGCCTAGGGCATTTGACTGCTAACCGGAAGGTTGACGGTTCAAACCCACCAGCCCCTCCATGGAAGGAAGATGGGGCAATCTACTTCCACAAAGAGTTACCGTCTCAGAAACCCAAAGGGGGTCACTATGAGTCAGAATCGACTCAATGGCAGCGGGTTTGGTTTTTGGTGTTTGGACTCAGAGTTCTGAGTTTGAACCCGGGAGTTCATGCATGATGCGGAAGTGTACACCACTCGGCTGCTAACCGAAAGGTTGGAGGTTCAAGCCCACCCAGATATGCCTCGGAAGAAAGGCCTGGAGATCTACATCTTAAATAGCAACCACTGAAAATCCCATGGAACACAGTTCTGCTGTGACACATGCACAACTCCATGGCAACTGATCTGTGACCCCAGGCGAGTGGCTGCCCCTCTCCAGACATCTGTTTCCTCCTCTGTAACACAGGGCACTAATGCCTGCCCCCACTGGCTTGCTGTGGATTCAACAAGAGGGATGTGATAGGAGAAGCAAAGCCCTGCTGTGTGACTTTGTGCAAGTAATTTAACCTTTCTGTGCCTCGGTTTCCTCCTCTGTGAAATGGGGATGACATCAATAGTGCCCATCCCATGGAGTTCCGGGTTGCGATCTTTAATCGAATTACAGAAAGCATATAGTAAGCTCCATTAGTGATAATTATTAGCTCTTGACATCATCGCAAAGGGAAGTGGTGGTTCAGTGGCAGAATTCTTACCTGCCACGCGGGAGTCTTGGGTTCAACTCTCGGCCACCACCTGTCTGTCCATGAAGGCGAGGCTTCTGTGTCACTGGAAAGATGAATGGGTTTTAGCAGAGCTTCTGGACTAGCAAAGGCTTGGAGGTCTGCTTTGAAAGTCAGTGAATGAAAACTGTATGGATCATAACAGTGCAAACCAAAGTAGATGACGTGTAGGATGCAGGACCAGGCAGTGTTTGGTTCCATGTGACTGGAGTCACGGTGAGTCCAGGGCCAACTCAATGGCAGCTAACAACGTTGGGGCAAGAGTGAGATGAAATCGTGTGTGTGAAATGTGTAGCAGGAGAACTACAACACAGGCTATCGTATGATGGTGGTCTTTAGGATTAAATCTGGGTGACTTTGCTGCTCCACTCTGTGGGCCTGTTTCCTCACCTGCAAAATGGCACGACCGTACTTGCCTGTTGGGGTTGTTAGGAAGATCAACGAGTTCGTGTATGTAGATGCTCAGAACAGTGCCCCCGGAGTCGAGTGTCCTGCTCTGTATCTGTTTTAAGGATGCAGGGCTCACACCTCTTTCTCAGAGTTAGCACCTTGGGCCTCCAGAAGGGCTTCTCTCCAGCCAAGACAAGGGGAGACCAGCTTCTCAGGAAGTCCACGGACCCTCGTTTGTGGCTTCAGTTGGAGCCCAGCAAAGCAGACCAGCCCAGATTCACCCTTGAACTTGGCTCCTCTCTCCCGGGATCCTGCCCACTCCGCGCCCTACTCCCTGAAGGTCACAGAGCTTGGGGAAGATTAATTAATTCCTTTTGTTTTTCAGAGTTTCATTTTTTTAATTACAGCCTTCCCTCCTCTCTAATAAATACTCAACAATTAAAGCTTTTTTTCCCAAAGTGTGATTTCAACATTTCAATGTCCCTCCCCCCTGTCACCTTCGCTGCCATAAACAGATTCAGTAAAAACTGCTTTTGACGCCCCAGCTGCCATTAGCCACTTAAAATCCCGTAATTATCATCCTATCATGGGCCTGTTAACGAGCAGTAAAAATAAGGCCATTGAATATGGTAATTTATTCGTAAATTAGCCTAATGAGAATAGGTTTCAGACACTGTTTACTTGCGGGCTGCCTGTGCCTGGCCGAGGCAGCAGCGACAGGAGCGATGCTGCCACCCGGGAGGGTGACCTGGCAGGGGAGGCTGCCTACAGGAGGGGTTGTCCCCTCCCTACCGGGTTCCACACACCCAGCATTGATTGCTGTCCCCTTCGTCAAGACAGTGCCTGGCTCCCGTGGCCACGGGACAAGCCACAGCCTGGCTTATACCAGCTAACCCTTGTGCATGCACATAAGGACCTCTGGTCAGTGTGGGCAATGCTGGGAAAGGCTTATGAGCTGTGTTCCTTTGGGCACATCACTGTGTGGCCTCAGTTTTCTCATCTGTACAATGGGACCAACATACCGACTTCAAAGGTGCTGTTACAAAGGTAGGATTTGGAGGGAGCAATCAATGGGATGAAGTAGGTCAAGTGCATAGCACTGGGCTAGGCTGTAAGCAGCAGACGGAGCTGCCATCATGGCTGCTGTTATTATTATTGTTCTTGGTGGTCTCGTGCCCCTCCTGGGTCAGGTAACCGGCTGGGAAGCCTGGTGGCTTGGCTCGCTTTCCTGACTTCTATGCCTTTTTGCCTCCTCTATTTCAACCCTAATCCTGCCCCCGGATGTCTTTGCTCCCTTAACACTCAGCCTGGAATTGGGCTGGAAACAGACCCCAGGACTCAAGGAAGACGGTGGTGTTCGACGTTCTAGATGGGAAAACTGAGGCTTCAAGAGGGGAAGTGACTTATCCGGGATTGCTCAAGCTTCCTGGCCACTCTGTCTGGACCTGCCCAGTGTCCCAGTGCCCCCCTTCAATCTGGTCTCACCTCTGCCCAATTGTCACATCTGCCCAAATGCCTGAGGCAGCAACATCTACACCCAGCCCCACACCCAGGCCAGTCTCTGGGGAGTCCCAAGTCCAAGTCTTCTGTCTAAGCTGGAGCTAGTCCAGGTGGAACATGGAGGGAGTGCTGGATCTATCCTGGCTTGCCCACTGGCCACTGCTGTGTGACCTCACATGAGCCCCTTACCTTCTCTGGGCCTCTGTTTCCATTGGTAAATGCAATGAACACAGATTGTAAATCATAGAGCTGTTGGGAGCATTAAATGAACAGAGCTATTGCTTAACAGGGATTAATCAACCTCCCTGAGTGCCTTGTGTGGCATGTTAAGCTGAGAACTGGTCCATGGATTCACTAATTGAATAAATATTTATTGAGCACTAGGTATGTGCTAGGCATTCGTGAGTTGAGCAGACACTGTACCAACTACAGGGCTCACAGTCTGGACATAGACACCATCTGATAATTGCAAGGTGCAATTACATAATTAAGTGAATGTTAACTTATACCTGTGATAGAGGAAGGGTGTCAGGAACATGGTGTCATAAAGATGACTTGATGACACTGAGAGGTCAGAAAACGACCAAGGAGGTGGCACTGGAACCAGACCTAAAGGAGGACAGAGACTCCAGAAAGGATGCTCCAGGCAGAGGGGGCAACATATGCAAAGGCCCTGGGACAGGAGTTATATAAAAGGCCTATAAGGCTGGAGCCCAGGTGTGGAAGGGAGCAGACTTTGGCTGAGGCAGGAGCAGTGGGCAGGAGCTAGACCACACAGGAGCCTATAGACCCTGGGAGAACTTGGGTAGGACCTTTAGCAGGGTCTTCATCCCAACAGAGATGAAAGATTTAATTTAGAGGAAGAAAGTCTGAGCAAATTAGTGTATGGAAAAGGGTTGGAAGAGGCCATGCCTAGAAGTAGAGATGAGTTAGGAGGCTGCTTTTTCTCATGGCCCAGAAGGAATGACTAAAGGCAGGACACCGGAAGGGAGAATGGAGGAAAGGACCACCAGGTGTAACTCTTCAGGTTGTTGACTGCACAAGGGCCTTGCAGAGCAATGGGCCCTGGGGAAGAGATGTGTTCACCCGGAAAAGGAGTGATTTTTCCAGCTCCTGTAAAAGGGCTGTGTGGGCTTGCTCTTCATTGATAGGACACAGCCCAGGCACCTCAGCCCCAGTAACCAATGACCGCAGACACACTACTCATTGGGGCCACGTCTGAGACCGTCTCCCCTCTGCCCACCCCAAGGGCACAGGCACCTGCTTCCACCTGTGAGTGGGGTATCTGACCCCAGCCAAGCTCACCTGGAAGGTGACCCCCTTTTGGAAACTCCTCTGAGTCCCATCCTTGAGAATGACTCAAGGGCTTTGCACCCCCTTTTCTTTCTTCCTTCCCTCCCTTCCCTTTTCTCTCTTCCCCCCTTTTCTTTCTTGTTTTGGTTACCTCTGTGCCACTCTAACAGACATATACCACAAACGGGATGACTTTAACAGACAGGAGTTTATTCTCTTACAGTTTTGGAGGCTAGAAGTCTGAGTTCAAAGTGCCTGCTGTATGGGCTGGGTGAAAGCCCCTCAATCTTGGCCTTCAGCTCTGCCTCTTGCTCCCAGCCCACTGGAGCTGTAGGCTTCTCTTCACTCAGGCAGCTGCTGGCTACTGAGGCTGACAAACCCAAGGCCAACAAGTAAAAAGGCACACTCCCAATATTACCAAACCACACGGCAGGCCATTGACTCAAGTCCATGAAGAGTCCCAAGATTGGCAAACGACATGGCAGGCTGCTGAACGATGACTTGGCTACATGTAGGATTCAAGCGCACCAAAACTACAGACCATTCCCAAAGCGTCTCCTTATATACTGGGAACACACCACATCTGTGATGCAGCCACTCAGCCCCTCACAGTAGATTACACCGTGGAGCTGATGACCAGCCTTGTGATGGGGAATAACTCCATCCAGCTGCCCAGCTACTCAACCAGGCCAAGTCGACGCATTTAACTACCATGATTATCTTCTTCCTTCTCCTTCCTTCTCTCCTGCTTCCTCTCCCTCTTTCTCCCCACTCCCTCCTCCTCGTCTTTCTCTCTCTTCTCTATTCCCACTGCTCTGTCTCTCCTATTTGAGTCTCTCTCTGACTCTCTCTCTCCACCTCTCCCCCCTCTTTCTGGCCCTGACCCCCACAGTATAACCTTCCCTGACTCAGCCTCTGGTCACTTGCATTGCCCTTTGCCCTCACCCTGAGGGGCAGGTGCCAGGTGCCCTCACACCCATCTGACTCCTTACCATATAGCCCCTGATCCTCCCATTTTCACAAATGAGGGCAATGAGGCTCAGAGAGGCCCAGTGACTTCTCTGAGGTCACACAGCCCAGAAAGGGTAGGACCAGGTCTTCTCAGGTCCTCTCCAGCACTTTCCATCTCATGGTGGCTGCTGGGAACAGAACCCCCAACTCAAATACTGTGACTTCGCCTCTCAACCCCACAGTCTAAACTATCATTTATGTTCAGGTCCTTGTAGAAATTTGGACCCATGGGCAACATTTTTGAAAAATCACACAGGCTCTGCCCCAGCAGCCCCCATTATAGCCTGTCCTGGTTGTATCTCCCCCACATCCTGCCAGGGCCCACAGTCATTTTTCTTCCAACCCCTTACAGAGGCTGTGAGCTTTCAGGGGCAATGGTGATGAGGTTGCCAACCGAATTTTGACCAAACGGGTTTTCAACTGCTTTCGAAAAGGAAAATATCTCTCTAATGTACCAAATAATGCAAAATGACGGGGTGCGTTTACAACTGTTGACTTAGCCACCAACGTCCCCCACACCCCCAGCACCGATTCCAGTTCTCTACAGGTTTGCGTTCAGCTCTCTCCTCAGTGCACAAAGAAATAGCCCTTCTGAATTCATTCTGCAGTGCATTATCTTCAAGGCCTGTTGGAAATGGCTTAGCATCTGCTCTTTAATAGATGCTGCAGCTACCAGCCACTCCTGGGAAGGAAGGTTGAGCAATCCTACTTCCGTAGTGATACTGCCTCGGAAACCCAAGGAGGGGTCGCTATGAGACGGCACATAACAACAACAACAGCAGCAGCCTATGGAGCTGGCAAGGCCTGGGATGAGGACTTGAGGCATCAGGAAATAAACAGCAAATGTCAGGGTGTGGGCAGTAGCAAGAGAGGCCATAGCCTGGAACAGCCACAGAACATGTCGGGGCACTGCTTAGAGGGGCATGTTGTTGTTGTGTGTCATCAAGTCAATTCTGACTTATAGTGACCCCATGAGACAGAGTAGAACTGTTCTATAAGGTTTTCTAGGCTCTGGTGGGGTAGTGCTTAAGGCATTTGACTGCTAACCAGAAGGCTGGTGGTTCAAACCCACCAGCCACTCCTTGGAAGGAAGGTTGGGCAATCTACTTCCGTAGTGATACTGCCTCGGAAACCCAAGGAGGGGTCGCTTTGAGTTGGATCAACTCGACAGCTGTGAGTTTGGTTTTTTGGTTAAATCTTTATAGGAGCAGATTGCTGAGTCTCTCCTGTGGAACCACTGGGTGGGTTCGAACAGCCAACCTTTTAGGTTAACAGCTAAATGCTTAATGGTTTGCACCACCAGGGCTCCTTAAAACAAAAAAACATTTAAAACAAAAACCAACTCATTGCTATTGAGTCGATTCCAACTCACAGCGACCCTCATTGGGTTTCCAAGGCTGTAAATCTTTACAGAGGCAAACTGCCTCATCCTTCTTCCACAGAGCAGCTGGTGGGTTTGAACCACTGATCTTTTGGTTAGTAGCCGAATGCCTTAACCACTACACCACCAGAGCTCCTTTAAAGAGGTATGGAGGATATGGAAATGGGAAAGCCCCAATGGGCTTAGCCACATGTGAGCCCTCCAACACATTCAATCATAAAGAAAGTCAAGGTTGTTGCTGTTAGGTGGTGTCTGGCTGGCCGCTAACTCATGACGCCAGGCACCATGGAAACACTGCCCAGTCATGTGCCATCCCCATGATCTATTGCGAATTGGACCTTTGTGGTCCATAGGGCTCTCATTAACTGCTTTTAAGAAGTAAATCACCCAGCTTTGCCTACCTAGCCCATCGTAGCCTGGATGCTCCATTGTAGCGATACACAGCCTCTGCTGACAGACAGATGGCTGCACGTGAGTTGCATTGGCCAGGAATCGAACCTGGGTCTCCCATGCATGGAAGGCAAAAATTCATCATTGCCCCTCAAAGTCAAGGTAAGGAGCCAAAAGATGGTCCTGTGCTTTCCAGGTTTTCTGAGAGCTTTTAAAAACGTGATACCTACCTCCCAGATCAATTACATCAGACTCTTTGGAGGTGGGCATCTGAGTGTTCTAAATGTCCCAGGTGATTCCAATGTGCAGCCGAGGTTGGGAACCAGCAACCTAGACTGCTAGGTCAGCGGTTTCAAAGCAGGGTCCCCAGCAGCATCAACATCACCTGGGATCTTGTTAGGGGGAAAAAAAAAAAAAAAAAGCAATGTTTGGGCTATTCCCTAAACTAGCTGTGTCATACACACCTGAGTGATCCGGAAACCTGTGTTTGTAACAAGCTCCCTAGGATATCTGATGCTCACTCCAGTTTGGGAGCTCCAGAGCTAGACCTACCAGGGGTGTTGTTAACCACCTCTGACTCGTGGTCACCCCAAATGTGACAGCTCAATCAGGTTGTCTTTGCTGTAAGCTTTATAGAAGCTGATCTCCAGATCTGTCTTCTGCGCCACCACTGAGGAGGTTCAGCCTCTAACCTTTCAGTTCATAAACCGTAAAAACCAAACCCACTGACACAAAGTTGATTCTAACTCATAGCAACCCTATAGGACAGTGTATAACTGTCCCACAGTGTTTCCAAGGTAGTAAATCTTTATAGAAGCAGACTCACTCATCTTTCTCCTATGGAACAGTTGGTGGGTTCAAACCACAGGCCATCAGAGCGCCCTCTTCAGTTAATAGTCAAACACAAATCATTTGCATCACCTAGAGACTTTAGCAAAAGAAACCCACTGCCACTGAGTCAATTCTGACCCATAGCAACCCTACAGGACAGAGTAGAACTGATCCGTAGGTTGCTAATCTTTATGGAAGCAGATTGATTCATCTTTCTCCCAGGGATCAGCTGGTGGGTTCAAACTGCTGACCCTTAGGTTAGCAGCCAAATGCTTTAACCACTGCACCATCAGAGCTTGTTTTTAGCAGAGTAGGAAATGCATATTCATTTTCTCAGCCATTCATTCGTTTACACTTCCTTACCCACCCAACTGCTCATTTTCTCAACATGCAGTGTGTCAGCTAAGCTCTGGGACAGGCATGGGCCATTCAATCTTAAGTCAGACATAGATTTTGCACTCAAGGGGACTGAAGGAATGTATGTAATATGTAATTTATCAGATAATAGAGTCCAAGGTGAAGGTCATCAAAGTCTGGAAAGGTTTGACCTCACCCTGCCAATAATGGCCTCAGTCTCCTTCTCTCCACTAACTGTCTGGATCCACGTTAAGCAGCTAGCATCACTGCAAGAATGTTCATGGGTGCATTTCCTCATTCCCCATCATTCATTCCTCAAACACTGTATTCACTGTCTATAGGACACAGGTTCCACACTATGACCTGGGGGAGAAGAGAGAGCCAAGTAAGGAAACTTGTTCTATCAAACTTGTTCTATCAAGTGATAAGCTCCAGAGATGAGTGGAACCATACCAAAGGTCAGAGGGCCCAGACAGACTGTTCTTACTGAAAGCTCACTGCATGAGAAATGGTGGCATAGTCCTTCCCATCCTGGCCAGATCTGGGTACTTGCCTCTTCCCTTTCCTCTCATGGAGGCAGATAACAGGAGGCATTAAGACCAAAGGACTCTGGCCCAACAGCCTGGGTTTGCATCTGGCTCTTAGACCTACTAGCTGGATGGCCTGGAGCATGTTACTTTATTTCTCTTTGCCTCAGTTTCTTAATCTGTTAAATGGGATAAACAACAGTATCTGTTCACTGGGGATGTTACAAGAATTAAGCAAGAAGTTGGAAAGTGCTTGAAATACTATTCAGAACAAAAGCACTGTTAGATATTTGCCAGCTAAATCACAACATTCTTTTCTCTAAAGTTGCTCAAGAATCAAATCTATTTTTAAACCAGATTCCTTTTCACATATACTGGGGACTTCACTTAGTCAATCATTACTGGAAGGGATTCGTTTTATAAAGGGAATAATGTGTGTGTATCCACCACACATCTGTCAGTGTGTCATATGGTAGTGGCTTGCACGTTGCTGAGATGCTGGAGCTATGTCACTGGTATTTCAGGTACAAGGAGGGTCACCCATGGTGGACAGGTTTCAATGGGGCTTCCAGACTAAGACAGAGTAGGAAGAAGGACGTGGCCAAGTCCACTTCTGAAAAACAGTTGGCCACTGAAAACCTTATGAATAGTAGTGAAACATTGTGTGATATAAGACCAAAAGATGAGCCCCTCAGGTTAGAAGTCACTCAAAATATGACTGGGAAAGAGCTGCCTCCTCAAAGTAGAGTCGACCTCAATGAAGTGGATAAAATAAAGCTTCCGGGACTTTCATTTGCTGCTGGGGCAAGACACTAAATGAGAAGAAACAGCTGCAAACATCCATTAATAATCAGAATGTGGAATGTATGAAGTATGAATCAAGGAAAATTGGAAGTTGTCAAAAAATGAAATGGAACGTATAAAGATCAATATACTTTAGGAGCTTTGGTAGCATAGTGGCTAAAAGCACTTGACTGCTAACCAGAAGGCTGGCGGTTCAAACCCACCAGCCACCCCTCGGAAAGAAGGTTGGGCAATCCTACTTCCATAGTGATACTGCCTCGGAAACCCAAGGAGGGGTCGCTATGAGTTGGGGCCGACTCGATGGCACATAACAACAACAACAACATCCTAGACATTAGTGAGCTGAGATGGACTGGTATTGGCCATTTTGAATCAGACACTCATACAGTCTTCTATGCGGGGAATGACAAATTGAAAAGGAATGGTATCGCATTCATCCTCAAAAACATTTCAAGATCTATCCTGCAGTACGATGTTGTCAGTGATAGGACAATATTCATATGCCTACAAGGAAGACCAGCTGATACTACTATTACTCAAATTTATGCACCAACCACTAAAGCCAAAGATGAAGAAACTGAAGATTTTTACCATCTGAAATTGACCAAACATGCAATCAAGATGCATTGATAATTACTGGTGATTGAAGTGTGAGAGTTGGAAACAAAGAAGGATTGAGAGTTGGAAAATATGGCTTTGGTTATAGAAATGACACTGGAAACTGCATGATAGGATTCTGCAAAACCAATGCCTTATGCATTGCAAAAACGCTTTTTCAACAACATAAACAGTGACTCTGCACAGAGACCTCACCAGATGGAATACACAGAAATGAGATCGACTGCATCTGTGGACCGAGGTGCTGGAGAAGCTCAGTATCGTCAGTCAGAACAAGGCCAGGAGCTGACTGTGGAAGAGACCATCAATTGCTCCTTTGCAAGTTCAAGTTGAAGCTGAGGAAAATTAAAACAAGTCCATGTGAGCCAAAAAACAAAACAAAACAAAACAAAAAAATAGCCTTGATTATAGCCCACTTGAATTTAGAGACCATCTGAAGAATAGATTTGACACATTCAAAACTAATGACAGAAGACCAGATGATTTGTGGGATGACAGCAAGGACATCATATAGGTAGAAAGCAAAAAGTCATTAAAAAGACAGCAAAGGAAGAAAAGACCCAAACAGATATCAGAAGAGACTCTGAAACTTGCTCTCGAATGGAGAGTAGGTGAAGCGAATGGAAGAAATGATTAAATAAAAGAGTTGAACAGAAGAGTTCAAAGGGCAGCTCAAGAGGACAAAATAAAGTATGAAAATGAAATATGCAAAGTCCTGGAGTTAGAAAATCAAAAGGGAAGAACATGCTCAGCATTTCTCAAGCTGAAAGAACTGAAGAAAAAATTTAAGCCTCAAGTTGCAATACTGAGGGATTCTATGGGCAAAATGCTGAAAGATGCAAGAAGAATCAAAAGAAGATGGAAGGAATACAGTCGCTGGACCAGAAAGAAGTGGTTGATGTTCAACCATTTCAGGAGGTGGCATATGATCAAGAACTGATCATATTGGAAGAAAAAGTCCAAGCTGAACTGAAGGAACTGGCAACAAACAAGCCTCCAAGAATTCACAGAATACCCATCAGGATGTTTCAACAAATGAATCCAATGCTGGAGGCACTCACTTTTTATGCCAAGAAATTTGGAAGACAGCTACCTGGCAACTGACTGGAAGAGATCCATATTTGTGCTCATTCTAAAGAAACATGATCCAACAGAGTGTGGAAATTGTCTAACAATATCATTAATATCACATGCAAGTAAAATTTTGCTGAAGATAATTTAAAAAAAAAAATGGTTGCAGCAATATATTGACAAGGAAGTGCCAAAAATTCAAGCCAGATTCAGAAGAGGATGTGGAATGAGGGATATCATTGCTGATATCAGCTGGATCTTGGCTGAAAGCAGAGAATACCAGAAAGATGTTTAACTGTGTTTTATTGACTGTGCAAAAACATTTGACCATGTGGATCATAAAAAATTATGGATAACATTGTGAATAATGGGAATTCCAGAACCCTTAAATGTGCTCATGAGGAGCCTGTGCATAGACCAAGAGGCAGTCATTCAATCAGAACAAGAGGATACTGCATGGTTTAAAATCAGGAAAGGTGTACATCAGGGTTGTATACTTTCACCATACTTATTCAATCTCTATGCTGAGCAGAAAATCCAAGAGGCTGGACTATATGAAGAAGACTGTGCCATTAGGATTGGAGAAAGATTCATTAACAACTTGTGAACCTCAGATGACATAACCTTGCTTGCTAAATGTGAAGACGGCTTGAAGAACTTACTGATGAAGATCAAAGACTACAGCTTTCAGTATGGATTATACCTCAACATAAAACAACTGGATCAAAAGCAGCATCACAATAAATGGTGAAAAGATTGAAGTTGTCAGGGATTTCATTTTACTTGGATCCACAATCAATGTCCATGGAAGCAGCAGTCAAGAAATCAGGTAATGTATTTCTTTGGGCAAATCTGCTGCAAAAGACCTCTCTTAAAGCATTAAAGATCACTTTGAAGACGAATGTCCACCTGCCCTAAACCATGGTATTTTCAGTAACCTCATATGCATGTGAAAACCAGACAGTGAATAAGGTAGATGGATGAAGAATTGATGTATTGAGATTGTGGTGTTGGTGAAGAATACTGAAAATGCCATGAACTGTCAGAAGAATAAATAAATCTGTCTTGGAAGAAGTACAGCCAGAATGCTCCTTAGAAGCAACAGTGGCCAGACTTTGTCTCATTTACTTTGGTTTTGTTGTCAGAAGGGATCAGTCCCTGGAGAAAGATATCATGCTTGGTAACATAGAAAAAAACAAGGTGGATTGACACAGTGGCTGCAACCATGGGCTTAAGCCTAGCGATGGTTGTGAGCGTCGTGCAGGACGGTGCAGTGTTTCGTTCCGTTGTACACAGAGTCGCTGTGAGTTAGAACTGACGCAGCAGCACCTAATAACAGCAGCAATAATGTGGGTATCTATGTGTCGAATTTGCGTATAGTGAGGCAAGCCTGTTACCTGCTGCTGATAGTGGCAGGAAGGGAGTGTTCCTAGAAAGTGCAGCAGGATTATTGTGAAACACCCATTTCTGGAGGCTGAGGCAGTTAGTCTGTTGAACTTTCTGATTTTGCCTCCTTATCAGTCTGCCCTCTTTCCTTCCTTTGTTCTGAAAAGTCTGTCAAATCTGGGAGATGAGAAAGTGTTTTAACTAAATGTTAGTAAGAAACAACATGTCCTGCCTTCTTAACACCTCAGGATGGAAAATATTAGGAAGCTCTGAGAATACTTAAATCACTCTTACTCTAAAAAATGGCTTCCCAGTACAATTTTCTCCACTTCCTGTTTCACAGGAAGTGGCTCTCTCCTGCCTTCTAGGCATCTTAGCCAAGATGCTGTACCCCAAAATGCTCACCTTGGCAGAGTCCTGAGCATGGACTACACATCACTGCTTCACACCCAGTGATCCCAGGCCATCAAGGCAGATCAGGGTCCGACAACGGATCGCAACGTTTTCACGATTATTACAGGTGTGAAGAGGATGGAAATGAAGCCAGAAGCTGTGTTGAGATTCGGCCGTCAAGATCCTAAAAGGAGCATTCTGTTTCCTGACATTTCTTGCCAAGGATGATCTCAGCTTCATCTGTTCCCATTCACAGCGAGCAAAGGCTTCCATTTTAATAAGGGTGCGGTTCCATTTCCTCCTCTCTTGTTTCTGAAATTGGGCTGGGTGGGGACTTTGATGGTCAGAACTGGGGCGAATCCAGAGAAAATGTCCTCATGTTGGAGCCTGCGATGTCTGCTACCTACACTGGTTTTGGCATTCCTCCTTGGAGCTTTGCTCTCACACAATCAGCTCTCTCTTGTGGGCCTCTGTCTGCCCTATCTCGACAGATTCACTTATTTTTTTCATGGTAAACATTTATTCTGGAAGTACAAGGCTGGATAAGACATAGTGCTGCCTTGTAGAGCTCACAGTTGGAGAACAAGATGGGGGCAAGTGGACACATAAACAGGCAGTTAAACACAGTTGTAGGAAGCCTGGCATGGAATGAGAGTTACATGGACGCATGGAGAAAGGTATTTAAACTAGCCTGGGGAACCAGACAATGCTTACCAGAGCAAAGAGTGTCCAGGCATCTCTCCCTCCCTCCTTCAGACCATGTTGATTCAGTGTGTTCAGCTGTAGGTATCTCAATCTTTGAGTCTCAGGGCTTTTTCCAGAGATCCACAGGGCAGGGTCGATGTGCTGGGCATTCGCAAGCCTACTCCAGAACCAGCCTCATCCAATGATTCTGGGGAGACTGTATATCAATACCCCAGCTCTCTCCCTCCTGGGGTGAGATGATTCTGAAGCTTGTATTCTACAACCTTTTTTAAAAAATTTCTCTGCAGAATTAAATTCCAGTCACCCACAGGGACATCACACTTTATAACACACCCTTCATTGTCTGTCTTCCCCTCCTTGCTTCACTTCCACTCCTCTTAAGTTTCTTGGGATCCCCTCACCAAAATAAAAACACTGCTATCGAGTCAATTCCAACTCATAGCAACCCCCACTGGGCTTCCAAGGTGGTAATCTTTACAGAAGTAGATTGCTTCGTCTTCCTTTCACATAGTGGCTGGTGGGTTTGAACCACCAACCTTCTGGTTAGCAGTCAAATGCCTTAGCCACTGTGCCACTCGAGCTCCTTCCCCAAAATACTACTTGCCCTCAAATACTTATCTCAAAGTATGTTTCTACAAACAAAACAAAACAAAACAAAAAAGCCAGTTTGGAAGGAGGAGAGATGCAGTCAGGTTTGGATTTCTGAGGTGCTACTCTGTCTATATCTGTGATTGGGAGGTGTCTTTGTTTCTTAGGGCTGCCATGCCAAAGTACCACAAAGCAGGTAGCTTTGAAGAACAGAAATTTTGTTTCTCACAGTTCTGGAGGCTAGACATCCAAGTCTGGATGTTGGTTAGGCCATCTTCTGCCTCTGTAGGATCCAAGGGAAGATCCTTCCTTGTCTCTTCTGGTTGTTGAGCACTGCCGTTGAGTTGATCCTTGACTCATAGCGACCCCTCTTTGGGTTTCAAGGGGGTAAATCTTTATGGGAGTAGATTGCCCAACCTTCCTTCTGAGGAGTGGCTAGTGGGTTTGAACTGCCAGCCTTCTGGTTAGCAGTCAAATGCTTTAAACACTATGCCAGCACTTTCTGGTACCCCAGAATTTTTTGGTGTCCCTTAGCTTGTAGATACATCTTCACATGGCTGTCCTTCCTCTGTCTTTCTCTGTCTCTTCTCTTCTTTTATAAGGACCCTACTTAGGTGGGATTAGGACCCACCCTACTCCAGTATATTGACTGATAATACCTTCAAAGACCATATATCCAAACAACATGACATTCACAGGTATAGGGTTAAGGCTTCAAGTTGTAATATGCCTGCATGGCTTGGGTAAACCTCATCTCCCAGACCTGGAAATGCTAACAACATCCTTTGACCCCAGCCCCTTATCAGCTGGAAGTGGCTTTCAGCTCACACACTAACTAAACCCCTTCCTGGAGACTGAATCAACCCACCTAAAGGTCACACGATACAATCCCACCTATGCACTCAAGAAGAAAAATATATTGCAAGCTGGAAAATTGCAAAGGGTGGATGCAACTCATGGTCTCCCTCTGTCTGGAGTGAATAAAAAAAAAAAAGAGTGAAGAAAATCAAAAGCATAAGGAAACAATTAGTCCAAAGGACTAATGAACCACGTGAACCTCAACCTCTATGACTCTGAGATCAGAAGAACTAGATGGTGCCCAGCTACACTGCTGACTGCTCTGAAAGAGATCACAATAGGAAGTCCCAGAGAGAGTGGTAGACAAATGTGGAACAAAACTCAAAATCACAAAAACAGCAGGCTTACTGGTCTGATGGAGACTGTCAGAATCCCCAAGACTACGGCCCTTAGACACCCCTCATGCATGGAATTGAACTCACCCCCATGTCTCAGCATACAGCCAAACAATAGCCCCATAAGGTGAAGAATAACACCAGGGAGGTACATATGCATTAGAACAGTCAACCAAATGAGATCAAAAAGACAACATTTGCCCAGAGGCAGGAAGAGATAGGAAAGAAAGATGTATAGAAATGATAAACACAGGGAGGAAGTGGGAAGAGAGCTGTTACCTTGTGGGGACTGCAGTCAATATCACAAAACAAAATGTGGATGAACTGTTGCATGGAAAACAAATTTGCTCTGTGAATTTCACCCAAATCACAATAAAAAATAAAAAGTAAGAGAGAACATTACAAAGGATGTCAGAATAAATCTCACCAACTAACGGAAACTTCCTTTCAGATACTGCCCCGATGCATCCTGCAAAGGTCAAATATTTACAAAGCCCCCACCTTGTGCAACTACAGTTGCACCTGGGCCTACCTTTGTGAAGTTCAAACCCAGATTCGTTCAGCCCAATGCGTACAGGTGCTGGGTGCAACCAGGCTCAGCTTTGCAAGGAAGGATAAAGCCAAGATACTCCAGCTCCTGCTGTGTCTCAGGGACCTCTCCTCCTTGGAGCCTGACATCCTACTGTGACTCGGATTCGGCAGATGAGAGCCAACGACCAGAGAGGTTACATGTCTCACCCATGGTCTCTGCTGTCACATGGTAGCAACAGGATTTGGTGCCAGAGTGACCCAGGTCTCAGAAACCTAGGCTTGCATGTTTTGAGGAGGTAAGTGAGGCCTAAAGTTGTTGTTGTTATGTGCCGTCAAGTCGGCCCCGACTCATAGCCACCCCTCCTTGGGTTGCCGAGGCAGTATCACTATGGAAGTAGATTGCCCCATCTTCCTTCCAAGGAGTGGCTGGTGGGTTTTAACCACCAGCCTTCTGGTTAGCAGTCAAGTGCCTTAGGCACTATGCTACCAGAGCTCCTGAGGCCCAGAGAGGGGACAATTTTCCCAAGGAGACTTCTGATATTCAGCACTTGTTGAGGGCCTGCTGTACCACAGAATCAGGCCTGAAAGTAACTGTCGGGAGAGTCACTCAGGGCTGCAGTATTTCCAAAGGGGTCAACAGATTCCCCTCAAGTGTCCTCGACAGGGCTGGGTCTCCTGATGTGTTTCATGATGTGAAAGGAAAGATTAGCAGCTAATACAAAGGAAGAGAGGAGCCCTGGTGGCGCAGTGATTAAACACTCGGCCACTGACCGAAAGGTTGGCAGGTGGAATCCCAGTGGCTCCAGAGAGAAACATTTGGCAATCAGTTTTTGCAAAGATGAACCAAAACCAAATTCACTGCTGTTGAGTGAATTGTGACTCATAGCAACCCCTCCTGGGGTTTCTGAGGCGGTATCTCTATGGAAGTAGATTGCCCAACCTTCCTTCCGAGGAAGGTGGCTGGTGGGTTTGAACCGCCAGCCTTCTGGTTAGCAGTCACATGCCTAGAAAACTTTATAAGGAAGTTCTGCTCTGAAACATGGGTTGCCATGAGTCCAAACTGATTCAATGACACCCAACTACAACAAGAAAGGAAGAACGAGATGGAGGAAGAAGGGACTATAGGAGGGAGGAAGAAAAGAAGGAAGGAACAAGGTAAAAGGAATGGATGAAAAGAATGAGAATGGAAGGAAGGAAAATGGAGGGAAAATAGACAGGGAGGGAGAGAAAAGTGGGAGGGAGAGAGAGGTGGAGGGAGGTAGAGAGAGGAGGAGGGAGGGGAGAGGAAGGAAAGGTGGCAGGCCAACCTCAGAAGAGCAATTCATGGGGAAGGGAGGTGAAACATGAATAGCTAAGCTCTGGTAGCATAGTACCTAAGGCATTTGACTGCTAACCAGAAGGCTGGCAGTTCAAATTCACCAACCACTCCTCAGAAGGAACATTGAGCAATCTACTTCCATAGTGATACTGCCTAAGAAACCCAAGGAGGGGTCGTTATGAGTTTGATCCGACTCCACTGCAGTGAGTTT
>NW_006921784.1:2533422-2550090 GCF_000298275.1 Orycteropus afer afer
TTTTTTTTTTGGCGGGGGGGGGTTGACTCCTGTTCTGACCCCCGAGAGCTTCCTGCCTGGCAACCAGCTTCCTAATGTCTCAGCACCTCAATGTCCTCTTTGTCCAGTGGGAATCTGGTTAACCCACTCATTTATTGCATTCTTAAACAGAATTTATTGCATTCTTAAACAACAGCAACAACCTTGATGACAATCATAATAATAACACATTTATACAATGTTTGCTGTACACTCTAGCCAATTCCAGGCACTGTCGGGCCTTGGCTCTCTGAGGCCATAAAACATCCTTGATGCTATCCCCTCTCACAGGTTGGGGATGCCAAGACACCAGCACAGCCACCTCACTGTGCAGGGCTGCAGGGCTAGGGAGTGGTGGTTGGCGAGACCACTGTGTATGTAACCATTAGTCAACACTGCCTCTGTGCTATGCCCAGGCAGCACAGTGAGGCCTGTTGGTAGTTGGATGGAAGAACATTCATGAAAGAGTCTGGTCCAGTTCAGGGCGCATAGTAGGTGCTCAGTAAACACTGGTCCCTTGCTTGGCTTGCTGGCCCCAGTCACCCCCAAGAAGCAACTTCCTGAATCCCAGACCTCTCCCCTCCTCCTAGGCATTCTTTTAACTTAACTGCAGGCTCACCCGGCCCCTGTTAGGACGGCGGCTACAGACAGAAGATCTGAGCCCATGAAAGCCTTGGCCAACCAGTAAGGGACTAGTTCCCCATTATCATTCCGCCGCCTTCCAATGGAAATTATAAGCACTTTGTGTCAACCTGCATCTGTCCCGGCAGCCGCACCCGCACCGCGGGGAAGCGATTGAGGTCAGGGGAGGCAGACAGCCTACCCATCACGCCGGCCGCGGCCATTCCTCACGCGGTGACATGCAATCTCCACAGAGGGTCACCTCTGGGGAAGCGATTCCTCCAGGCCCAGAACAAGTGCCAAATTGCAGCTTTGCCGAATAATCGTGTGGAACACATTGAAAATAGCTGCCTTTGTAATAAATGGTTAACCAAAGCGGCCCCTTCCCCCTGCATAACCAGGGGTGTACTTCCTGTAGATATGGTCACCTATTCATGCTGCACCACGTGGTCCAGGCACCCCGTCTCAGGCAACAAGAAGCAAAGCCCAGTAGGCTGGGAAGGAGCGAGCGATGAGGGACGGGGTTTCTGTGAGGCAGGGAAAATGAAGAGGCGGTGGGGAAAGGCGTCTGAACAGACAAGACTGGCCCTGCTCCTACAGCTTGCCCCCTGCAGACCACGCTAAGTGGGTTCTTGACTTGCGTTCTGCATCCAGCTTGTCACCTTGTGCCCCACAGAGTCTGTGTGGGAACTCTGGTGGCGTAGTGCCTAAGGCACCTGACTGCTAACCAGAAGACTGGCGGTTCAAACCCACCAGCCACTCCTCGGAAGGAAGTCTGGGCAATCTACTTCCGTAATGATACTGCCTCGGAAACCCAAGGAAGGATCACTATGAGTTGAATTGACTCCACGTCAATGAGTTTGGTTTGGTTTTCATTTTCTGAGGGAAGAAGCGTTTGATTCGGCAGTGGTATTTTCCCCTGACTTCCTAGCCACGTGGAAAGTCTGATGAGACAACTCCAAACTCCACAGGAGTGTGACTAGGGAGACAAGGAAGAGAGGAGGAGAGACAGGAAAGAGGAAAAAAAGACCAACATATAAATGAGGAACAGAGACAAAAATGGGGAAGAATGATTTGAAGACTGAAAAAGAGAGCCATGCAGGAGGAGAATGAGGACAGGACAGAAAGCAAATGTTTTGAAGGAGATGGGGGCGGGGAGGAAGAAGGCAGAGGTGAAGAGGGTAGGAGCCTGCCTCTAGAAGGCTGGGTTTTGTTTTGTTTCCACTGAGAAGAAAAAATGTTCTTTGTTATCAAAAGCTTTGAGTGACACCAGCAGCTCCCTCACCTCCCCCCACCCCCAGCACACGGCTCCCAGGCTGTAAGCACAGGAGATTGTGGGCGCGCGGGCGCACACACCACACATGCACGCGTGCAGCCCAGAGTCGATCCCCTCCCCCCAGCCCGGAACACAATTCAGTCCCAGAACAGATAGGGCAATACATGGTCTGAGCCAAAGGGAACACAGGCCAAGCCAGATGGGACTGGGTGTGGGGGAGGAGGAAAGAGGGGGAGGAGGTGGCCTGGAGAGGACCAGAAACAGTTGGGGTGGCAAAGAACCTGGGAGGCCCCGCCTGAGGCCCTGGGATGCCGGCTACGGGGCTGCAGTGCCCCTGGCCTGGATCTCCCCTTCACCCCAGCAGCAGGGCCCGCTTGCAATCAGCCATGACGCGGGCCGCCTTGGAAGATGTACAGCAGCTTGGAGACTGGAGAAGCCCCAGCAAAGAGTGGCCAGTGTCTGGCCGAGAAGCAAAGCTAAGCTTTCAACTTCTGGCTTCTGAAGTGGGTGGGCAGTTTCCGGCCAGCCTTTTGCCTGGCTCTCTCCAGCCACCTCTGCTAACCCCCCATAATTTGCCAAAATTAACAGATTTATGGCAGTGCGTTGGTTTGGATCCACTCTGCGTATGTACTGTGCGAGGGAAAAACATTTTCTTCTTCCCGGACTTACTGTTTGCCCATTAATGCGCTCCGCATTCGCTAGTGCTTAATGACTGCTCAAATTTTCTCTGTTCATAGAGTGTTGTTGTTGTGATTAAGGGTGCCAGGGTGCTCGCAAGTACAAACACACCAAAGCCATAAAAAGGGCAATTAATTCTTTAAAAAAAAAAAAAGATGCAAGAGAGTGAGAGAGAACGGACTGTTTACAGGAAAGCAAGAAAAAAAACAGATCTTTCTAAGAGGTGTCCTCACTGGGCAGTGATGTCTCCTGCTGAGCTAAAGTCAGTAAACTACTGGGGAAAAGTTGACACACAGATATCCACAGAATGTTGACCTGAAGATGGTAGGTCATCTGACAACCATGTGCCTACCGTTTATTATAGGCCTGGCTCCTCTAAAGAAGGCCACATGGTGTCAGCGAGGTGGACCCACTGTTCTGGACTCAAATCCCAGCTCCAGCTGAGCCAACAAGCATCAGTTTCCTCCTCTGCAAAACAGGAGGCTGATCATCCAAGAGCAGCTGTCAGAACTCAAGGGAAGGTGTGCATTAAGGGCTTGGTTCCTGGCACACAGTAGGTGGACAAGAATGATTGAGGAGAAAAGAGGCAAACAGATGGATAATTAAGAGGCAGGTTTGATGTGGATGAAGAGATTTTAAAAAGAAAGAAACAAGGAACAAAAATTAGCCATTCGTTGATAGTTTTTGACCTAGGCTATGGGAGCTCTGGTAGCATAATGGCTAAGGCACTTGACTGCTAACCAGAAGGCTGGCAGTTCAAACCCACCAGCCACTCCTCGGAAGGAAGATGGGGCAATCTACTTCCGTAGTGATACTGCCTCGGAAACCCAAGGAGGGGTCACTATGAGTCAAGTCCGACTCGACAGCACATAACAACAACAAAAATGGGCATATGGGGGTTCATTGTACTAGTCTTTGTTTCTGTCTGAAATAATTTTATTGAGAAAAAAAAGGATCATCCTGGGAGAAAGAAGGGCTGTTTATGCACAGGGAGACAGCTCAGGGGCAATAGTGCATGGAGGGAAAGACACATGGAAGAGGTAACTATGGGGAGGAAGTGGGAGGGGAGCTGTTGCATTGTGGGAAATTGCAGTTGATGTCATGAGACAAAGTGTATGTGAACTTCTGTATGGAAAGTGAATTTGCTCTGTAAACTTTCACCCAAATCACAATTTAAAAAAAATGAGAAAAAGAAAAGGATTGATCTGCTTATGCATTCGCTTATTTGATGCTACTTTATGAAGCACCTTCTCTGGGTCAAAGTAGCCAGGTGGTGCAAATGGTTAAGGTGCTCAGCTGCGAACGGATAGGTTGGGGATTTCCGTCCACCCAGAAGTGCCTTGGAAGAAAGACCTGGTGATCTCTTTCTGAAAATCCAGCCACTGAAAACCGTGCAGAGCACAGTCCTGCTCTGACACACAGGAGGCCACCGTGAGTCAGGTGGACAAGACGGCCACAGGTTTCTCTGGGTCCAGACCTGGCAGGGTATAGCAGCAGGCAAGATGACAAGTCCCTGCTCAGGTACAGCTGACGTTCTGATGGTGGGAGGTAGGAGCTGGACAGCTAGAAATGTAGCGTGTCTCGTAGCACTCCATGCTTGAGGGGAAGCTAAGCAGAATGCCACGAGAGGGCTCTGGTAGGTGGTAGTGGAGTGGATCAGGGACAGTGGGGTGAAGGGCTGGGTCTTGTTGATAGCTGTCCCTGTCCCTTTCATTTTTCCAAAAATGGTGGTTAGTGGGTAAGGTATTTGGCTGCTAACCAGAAAGTTGGCGGTTCAAACCCACCAGCTGCTCCATGAGAAGATGAGGCAATCTACTTCTGTAAATATTTACTGCCTTGGAAACCCAATGGGGGGTCATTATTAATTGGAATCGATTAGGCAGTGGGTTTGGTTTTTTTGGTTTGGGCTCTGCCCTTGAAGAATACCAGGAGCTGGCCCATGCACAACCCACCCCTACGTGTTGGAAGAATTATGTAAATAGAGGTGAGAACATGCTCAGTGAATGCCTTCTATATCTTTGAAAAAGTTCCGAGCACCTACTGTGTGGCAGGTGTCATGCTAGGTGGCGGGGAGGCCGCTGTGAAGGAAACAAGACATTATCCCCATGTCCTGGCATTTGGAGTCTGGAGAGGCGACCAGAGCAGAGCAGACATTAATAAAGACCTTGTGATTATGTCATCAGTAGGTCAAGCAGGGACTAAGAGAGAGGTGCAATCAGTTAGCATTCAGATCTGGGACAGGGATGGAGACTGATGTCAGAGAAGGGCTTGTCAAGGAATGGAGCCCCCAAAGGTGAGTGGGACCTTGGGAGGTGAAGAGAGAGTGGGAGAAGGAAGGGTGTTTTGGCAGAAGGATTAGCATGTTCTAGAGTGAGGCCAGTGGGGAGATTCATAGGCATTAGCATTTGACTCAGGGTCAAATCATGGCTCTATCATTTCCCAGCTAAGCGACCTTGGGCAGGAAACTTACCATCTCCTGTGCCTCAAAGTTCTCATCTGTAAAATGGATTTGTTGAGACATCCTCGGCTGCTATGAGGACCTGAGTTGAGAGGAAGGTGCTTAGCAGAGCAAAGTCCTAACCCTCGGCTGCTATGAGGACCTGAGTTGGAGAGGAAGGTGCTTAGCAGAGTGAAGTTCTAACCCAAAATGGATTTCTTATAGATGTATCAGTTAGAAGAATGACTTAGTGAGGTGGTCGAGACACCTGGCTTCTTATGGTGTCACCTGAGGCCCTCTGAGTCTGTTCCCCCACCATAAATGCACGGGTTACATGTCTTGTTTTAATAAAACTCTCAGCCGCCATTGAGTCTATTCTGACTCATGGTGACCACACATGTGCCAGGTAGAACTGAGTGCCATAGGATTTCAAAGGCTGAGTTTTCAGAAGTAGATTGCCAGGCATTTTTTCTGAGGTCCCTCTGAATGGACTAGAACCTCTAACCTTTCAGTTAGCAGCCTGGGGCATTAACTATTTACAATGTTTTAGAGGAAAAAAAAAAAAAAAAAAACACCTCATTGCCATCAAGTCAATTCCAACTCATAGCAACCCCCATTGGGTTTCCAAGGCAGTAAATCTTTATGGAAGTAGATTGACCCATCTTCCTTCCATGAAGCTGTTGGTGGGTTTGAACCACCAGCCTTCTAGTTTGCAGTCAATTGCCTTAGGCACCACACCACCAGAGTTCCATGTTTTAGGAAAGCAACATCCAATTCACAGAATATGTCTATAGAGTGCCTCCTGTATGCCCACTGCTGAATATAGGAGCTCAGGCAATGGGGACAAGCTTAGTTAGCAAACCCAGCTCAGAGTTAGGGCTATAGAGAGAGATGGAAGTCAACCCTGTCACCACACAGGTGGTGAGATGGTCGCCACCTTGCCCCTTCACTTAGCCTCAGTGGCCAAGATTCATCCAGTCTTGTCTGTTGTCTCAAAACCAGCCACACTTCTGCCTCCTTTAAAGGCATCCTGGGGCCTGCCCACATCACTGGCTGTATCTTCAGGTCCCTATAACAGTGCCTTCTTCTCCCTGACCCAAGGCTCAGCCTGTCATCCTTTCTCTTCTCTACCCACATGTCCTCCCTGGGGGACCGCCCCCGCTCAAGGCTTCCAATGCCGTCTGCTGTGCGGCTGGTCCCCAGTGCGCTTCTGCGCTCAGGCCCCTCTGTGGAACCCCAGCCTCACATAACCCACAGCCCCAGCTCCTGCCCCACGTGGCCATGATTACGTCTAAATGACACCCCAAACTCAATGGTGCCAAAGCCAAAATCTGGGTCCCCAGACACTCCTAAATCAGCCCCCTACACAGTCCTCCTCATTTTAACAAAAGACAGTGCCGTCCCTCCAGCTGCTCAGAAAAGTGTCTCAGAGTCACCCTTGACTCTCTTCTTCCACTCGCACCCCAAGAACAGCAGATGCTACTGATTCCAACATCATCATCTAACCAGAGTGCTACCTCTCCCCACACCACCGTGGCAACCACCCAGTCTAAGCTGCCATCATCTCCTGCCAGGAACATGGAAGCAGCCTCCAGTTGGGCCCCTGTCCTCTTTGCTTGTCATCTCTCCTCTCACGCTTGAGCTAAAGGCAGCCAGGGTGAGTTCAGATCACTCCTCTGCTCGAAATCCCTAGTAGGTCCCGAGCTCCCTCAGAGTAAAAGCCAAAGTTCTCACCATTCACCCCACCACCACAGCGTTGCTGGCCTCAGGGCCTTTGCACATGCTAAGGCCTCGGCCTGGAATGCTCTTCCCCTGCACAGCCACCCTCCCTCCCTCACCTTTTCCAGACATCTCTCAGCCATTGCCTTAGGGAGGCCTTGCCTGACCACCATGTCCAAATTCCAACACTCCCCACTCCCTCTTCCTGCTTTTCCATCAGAGCACATTGTACTTCCTGACATTCTATATAATCAAACCCAACCCACTGCCATTGAGTCAATTCCAACTCATAGAGACCCCCATAGGGTTTCCAAGGCTGTAAATCTTTAAAGAAGCAGACTGCCTCATCTTTCTCCCATGGAGCAACTGGTGAGTTCGAATCGCCAACCTTTTGGTTAGCAGCCCAATGACTTAACCACTGCATCACCAGAGTTCCTTGATACTCTGTATGTTGCCTATGAATTTATTCATCCTCTATCTCTCCTTCTCTCCATGTCTTTCTCTCTATAAGGTTGGCTCCTTCAGGGCAGGGACCTTTGTCTCTTTCATTCACGGGGTCACTCAATTGGTATTTGTTAAATGAATGGCTTCTGTGACTCAGCACCAGGTGAAATCACTGGCTTTTTTGACCTTAGACAGATGCCAAGGACCCCTCTCTGGTGACACCCAGAACATCTTGCCTGATCTCATCTCAGATGTCCTATCTGATCTCCTTTGACCTGGAGGCGGGGTGGGGAGGGGTCTGACATTGGGCTAAGACTCCTCCAGGCTGACCAGAGAAAGAGGCAGCCAAGGAGTGGAATCAGATAGAACCCGGCTCAAGTCCCAGCTCTGCCACTCAGCTGCCCATGAACTTGGAGCAGTAGCCTTGTACCTTCCCTGAGGATGGCATGAAGTGCAGAGGGCTGCTGAGCCCACAGCTCACCGCAGACCCTTCTCAGGGGTTCCCTAGCCACCTCTGCCTGCTAGAAGCCACCTCTGCCGGCTCTGGTGAAGTGAAGGAAGTGGGAGACAAAGAGGGTTTGTATAGGTGACTCTCGTCACCTGCTGTCTGGCTATAGAACTTGCTTTGTGCCCAGATCTGGCCACAGAAGGGGCCCCACCAGCCTTACAGCTTGTCTCTCTCTCCTGGTACCTTTAGAAGCGGCAGCCATTCAGAGATCAGGACCATCCATTTCAGCCTCCACCCCAGGCTTCCGGAGCCACTGACTCTTTCTCCCTGAGCTCCCGGGCAAACACAACCAAATTCCCTGTAGGATCCTCGTCAATAAATCCAGGCTATCTCTCCCCCTGCTCCCCACTTCCAAGTGCCCCCAGCCCTTGACAGTGGGACCCAAGAGCTAATTGCAGCAGCTTCATCTTAAAGGAAACCACAAACACGCTCTCGCCCACGTTTTACGACTTTATAACTCACCAAATAAACCTGATTCCTATAACCATAAAACAAAGCCCAAACGAGTTGGACATGTACCAGCAAGGGGAAGCGGGAGGGGGTGGGTATTGCCAGAGGGGGCTCTCCGCAGCGGAGTCTCGCTCGCCGTGTGGATTTCGGCCGCAGTCTTGCAGAAATTTAATATTCTAATCAGCACCCAAGCAAAGCATTAGAAGGCAAGGAGTGCATGAGTGCCCCCATAGCTGGGGGAATATTACTCACCAGGTCATGGTCGGCTGGGTAAAATACAACCCTCATATATCATTATAACTGCCAGCCAACGACAGTTATAATTGAGACGGCAATAACTAGGAGAGAGTTCTTTAATTTAACATCCAATTATTACAAGTTATCACTTCTTAATAAATGTAATATAACAGACAATCAATGTTGCATGCGACGGCCCAGACTGCAATGGGATGGGAAATTTATATCCTAGGGAAAAAAATATACTCTGTGTAGTGTGTGTGAGTGTGCGCGCGCGTGTGTGTGCATGTGTGTGTGTGCGCGGGCGCGCGCTTCAGCTTTCTAAAGTCTGCAGTGGCTGTGATAAGTGTTGCAAGACTCAGGCTATAAATAGCTGAGCTTGCCTCAATAGCTGACATCCCCGCATTTGCATATGTACAATAGCTCCAGGCCAAGGGAGAAGAAAGAATAAGGAGGAAGAAAAGATTTCTTCTCCCACTTGGGCAGGCTCTGAGGAAGGAGAGCCCGGGAGAGGAGGCAGAGGCCACCTGGCCCGGCAGGCGCTAAGGCCCATGTAGCTGGTAAAATGGCCCTACACCTAACTTGGCAGGGTGGTATTTTTTTAAATCTCTTTTTTGATATGTGAGCTGTATAGGGAAAAGCGGCTGCCTCACCTTGATGAGTCTTTACAGAGTGGCTACACCCATGGATCCAGCATCCAGGTAAATAAGGAGAAATTGTTAGTAACACGGAAGCTCCCATCCTGCCCACTTCCAAACCCCACTCCCTTCTGACACATGCAAGATAACCATGATTTCCAATTCCTACCTCCGTAGACCAGTTTTACTTGTTTCTGACCTTCATGTGAATGGAATGATTCAGCGTATTCTATTTTCTGTCTGATTTCTTTTGCTCAGTTATCATGGTTGTGAAAATCATCCATGTTCTTGCATGCGCAAGTGGGTCACGTACTTGCATTTCTGGTTAGTACTTGACAGTATGAATATGCTACCATTGATGTATCCATTCTATAGCTAGCAGCTATTTGAGCTATTT
The DNA here is from genome assembly GCF_000298275.1 of Orycteropus afer afer. Classification (NCBI taxonomy): domain Eukaryota; kingdom Metazoa; phylum Chordata; class Mammalia; order Tubulidentata; family Orycteropodidae; genus Orycteropus; species Orycteropus afer. Next base: position 2,542,846 of record NW_006921784.1, read on the forward strand.
CAGTCTGGGGGTATCACAAGTAGCACTGCTAAGAACTTTCTTGTGCTCGTCTTTGGTGAACATGTAAATACTTCTGTTACGTGAGGACTTAGGAGTGCCATGGGGTAGGTGTATGCTCTTGTATTCGGCTTTAGGAGACACTGGCACATAGTTTTGCCATTTTACATTCCCATCAGCAATCTAGGAGAGCTCCAGTTGCTCCACATCTTTGTCAACACTTGATGCTATCAGTTTTCTTAATTTCGGCCCTCCTCATGAGTACATAGTGGGACCTCATTGTATTTTAACTTGCATATTCCTGTGATGAATGAGGTTGCACACTTTTTCACATGTTTATTGGCCATCTATTTCTCCTCTGTGGTGAAATGGCTGTTCAACTGTTTTGCCTGTTTTTCTATTTGGTTGTCTTTTTCTTACTCTGCATACAAATCTGCCAGTTATATGTATTACAAATGTCTTCTCCTACACTGTGGCTAGCCTTTTCACTCTTACTGTTACCTTTTGGTTTTATCTTAATATAGGCCAGTTTCAAATCTTTACTTTTACAGTTAGTGCTGTTTCTGTGCAGCACAGAATTTTGAGCATCTTTTAAAAAGGCTTCATGAAGGATGGGTCTTAATTAACTTCCAGGAGAACACATTGGTTGTATAGTTCTTTTTTTTTTTTTTTTTTACTTTTTGAAGGCAGAACCTATTAATCCTCAATTTGTTTCACATGGATTCAATGGGTAGAAAGTAAGGTAAATTTGCACCCACCCACTTACTCATTTATTAAGACTTATGTGCCAGGTCCTATGCTAAGAACTAGAGTCACAGAGATGAATATGACAGATTATTCATGACCTCAAGGAATATAAAACTACTAGAAGAAAATTGTTAGTGACCTTGGGTTTCATAATGGTTTCTTGAATAAGACACAAACAAGTATGATATGTGTGTGTGTGTGTGTATAATTTTGATGAAGTCCTATCTATAGATAGGAATTCACTGAAATTAAATAATTCTGATTTTCAAAAGACATTGCTAAGAAAGGCTGAAAATAAGTCATGATAATAAAAAATAATGCAATAATGCTGTACCTAGAACTTTATAACATGATCGCATGGTTCTAGTGCACTTTTACAGTTATACATTCATTTATTTATCCATTCAAGAAATGCCTTTACACACTCAGGTTATGTCAGGGATTGGACTAGGTCCTAGGGAATCATAGTTTCTTTGAGGAATTCACACCTGGAGGAAAGTGGACCATTATAGTACATTGTGTAATAAGATAAGTTTGGGGGTTGTGGGAACAATGAGCAGGACACTTGGAAGTCTTCCTGGAAGAGGTGATGTTTGAAAAGTACTTGAATGATGAATAGCACAGAACAGCCAAAGGTTTGGAGACAGAAAAGAGGTGACTTAACACTGCTGCAAGGATTTTATGGGTATTTACACTTAATCTTCTCCATCTCCCTGTGAAGTGGATATAGGCACTGTTCCTATTTTACAGATGAGAAAACAGAGGTCACCCAGCTGGTAAGGGTCAGAATCAGAATGCAGGCCCAGGCTATCAGGCTCCAGCATCACACTGCCTGATGGTGAGGCCTGCCTCCTAGAGCTGCAGTGATGATTAGTTGAGGCAATATATGTGACATGTGATCCAGGATCCCTGCAGGGCACAGACTCAGGGTTCCCTAAATACTGACTGCCATTCATAAGCAGCCCAGACCACCAAAGGGTGTAATGGTCTACCCAGGGCATTGGGCTCTCCCTTAGATCTCTCCCAGCTCAAACAGCCCTGCTGAGTTCACACAATATCTAGCCTCATCCCTCCACCCCTAGAGTTGAATAGCACAGGAGCCTTTGCATTAGATGAGTAAATACCCATAGAGACCTTGCTACAGAGCCATCATACCCATTGCACAGATGGGAAAATGGAGGTGTAAAAGTTGTACCTCCATGCTCACAGGGGCATCAGCCTATGGGTTGAGGTCTTGTCCCTGTCTATCTCAATCTTGTGAACTTGTCCATGCCCCACAATTAGGGGCCTTCCCTGGGGCCTGACAACAGGACAGAGTTGTCCCTTAAGAGAACACAGGCCAGGCCCAGTGTAGAACCATTGGGAAACTGTCAAGAGTTCTTCAGGAAACGACAACTCATGGAAATCTTTGAATGGAATAGAAAGGCAAAGAGGAAGGAAAGGAGGAAAGAGAGACCACAGCAGCAAGGAGCGGAGGAGAGTCGCGGGTGTGATGTCTCCCATGTTGTCCGCCTCACAGGGTGGAGGGATGAACAAGAGAGGAGAGGTGGCCATGGCCTGGGACCATGCCCCGAGTGGCACCTTGAACACATCACCGCTGGCCAGAGATGCTCTCAGCTGCTAGAAACTTCCTCTGGGGCTTCTGGAACAACTGGAAAGTCTCTGTTGGCAAAAAAAAAAAAAAAGATGGAATTTGCATAAGTCTACACTTGAGACTCTTGAAAAGAGGTCCTTTGATACATTGTTGTCATAGCGATCCCATGTGATGGAGTACACCTGCCCCATAGGGTTTCCTAGGCTGTCATCTTGACGGGAGCAGATTGGGGTGGTTTTGTACTGCCGACCTTTTGGTTAGCAGCCAAATGCTTAACAGTTGTGCCACCAGAACTCCAGTCCTTTGAAATAATTAACTTAAAATGAACAAAAACTGGGTTGCGGCTGGAATGCCCTTCAGAGTGTCTGGGAGAATGAAAGCCCAGAGACGGAAAGGTCCCTGGACACCACACAGCCTGCCTCGAACCTGAGTCTGCTGGCCGCATCCTCGGTGATTCTTTCTGGAGGTCAGAGGGGACAGGGAGTGTTGGCAGCAGGCAGTGGGACGTGACAAGGGTCAGAAAACAAAAGGCAAGAATGAAAGTGTGAGACCAAGGACCAGGCTCAGCATCTAGGATCAGAGTTCTCAGGTCCAGAGTAGCATCAGGCGTGGCACAGTCAAATGAGCTCAGGATTCTTGGGATGCGGAGGAGGTAGACAGCTGTGCAGGTTCCTCATTGCACAAGAGCACCTGGCTGAGGACACAAGCAGTGCCTGAAACCCAGTTTCTGTTCTGTCAACAAGTCCTACGCCCTGGCAGAGGGCTGTGTCCTCCCACAGCACCAGGAGGGCTTCTCCTTTCCAGAAAGCTACCTTCCCCGGGGGGCTGGTCTGAAGATGATGTCTGTCCAACCTCGGACAATAGCTCTAAATTTCACCACACATCTGGCCTTTGAAGAAATAATTTATGGGACACCTTCTATGTGACAGGACCTGGCAAGGATTCTACTTACAATACCTCATTGATTCCCCCCAAGACTGCCCTTGCAATGAGGATTGGTATTTCATGATACACAAGGGGAAACTGAGGCTCGGAGCAGTGAACATCTTGTTGCAGAGTTCCTGCTCAGAGCAGTGGTAACGACGTTTGTTGGGAGATCATTGGGGATGGCCCTCAGCTGAGAGTGTCACATGAAACATGCCACCTAATACTCACGGGATCATCTCCTCCTTCTCACCATTGTGCCAAAGAAGAGAGAGAAGCTCAGAGGAGACATGACTGTCCTGAGGCCATCTGGACATACCCAGTTCCCCCCTTGCTCACATGGTCTCCCTGCCATAGGTCTTTGCTGTCAGGCTGGGCATGGGAGACTCCAGGCAGGTTTGGGGTCTCCAAGTTGGGGAAGGCAGGGACCACAGAATCTCCTCCTCCCTCCCCTCCCTCCCCCTCCTGCTGGCCCCTGAGGAGGGCAGCCCACGTGGGCTGCCAGTGATGCCCACACTCCCCAGACAGAAGGTCTCCCTGTAGCTCCTGCTCTGGGGTGTCAGCTCCCCGCAGCTCAGGCACCGCCGCCAAATCCCCCTCCTCCTGGGGGAGTCGAGATGCGGGGGGCTGGGGGCGCAGCAGCCGAACGGGCAGACTGAGGGGAACGCTGCCAATGGAGGTGTGATCTCCCCCAGCTCGGCGTCCTGGAGTGTTAACTCCAATTGCCCAATTCCCAACATTTGGCCATATATATATATATATATATATATATTTTTTTTTTTTTCCTTTCCCCAAAGCAAATCAGGCTCCAATGTGAGCTCCAGCGCCTGGCGGGACACAGTTGGCTGTTGGTGGAGTGACAGGGGCTGCTCACATGCTGGATTAGGGAGGGAAAGCCTGGGGGGAGTGGAGATGGGGGAGGGTGACTGTCCCTGCCTCAGGGCGAGTCCTCCATGTGGGTGGGTGAGTGGGTGCGTGTATGGACAGACGGACAGATGGGAACATTAGCAAACAGGCACCCAATGTGTAGAGTAGAGGGGATGTGGTAGGCTCCACTGTTTGCGCCCCCTCCCAGCCCCTCCCCCATCATCTTGATCATTCCACTCATCTTCCAGGAAACCGAGGAAGGTTCAGCCTGTCTGTCTCCTCCAGGGCCTGGATCTGACCGAGCCCTGTATGGCTGGTGCAGAGGACAGGGTCTGACTTGGAGCTGGTGGACCCACTTCAGAGTTGAAGGAGGGAGGAAAAGGAGAGGTAGGAAGGTAAGAAGAAAAGCCAGAGGAAAGAAAGAAGGGAGGAAAAATGGAAATAAGTAAGGAAGGAGAAGTGACGAGCAGGACATTTGAACTCTATATAAATAGCATGACTTTCTACACAAAGATAAAGGAACAAACTGCTGCCACGCACGTGGAGGCAGAGGCTGGGTCTACTTTGGCTCTGTCCAAAGAACGTTTCAGGGCTCAGCCAGTGTTGTGGTTGGTGTTGTTGTTGTTGTGTACCGTCGAGTCACACCTGACTCATAGCGACCCCTCCTTGGGTTGCCGAGGCAGTACCACTATGGAAGTAGGATTGCCCAACCTTCCTTCCGAGGAGTGGCTGGTGGGTTTGAACCGCCAGCCTTCCAGCAAGTGTTAAGTGTCCATAATTGTCCAAACAGAAACCCACAGATACTCACAGATAAACTCATAAGCAAGAGAACCTAGACATAGAAGAGAAGAAGCTCTACCGCCCCATTTTCACGGATGGCAAAATAGGCAAAGCTTAGCTATGTCACAGAGGTCTAAGTATGGTTCTCCCAGGGGGCATTAAGTTGGGGAGGGCAGGAGAATGCCTTCTTGCTTGTTGTAAATGTTCTAACTCTCGATTTGGCCGGCAGACCCGTGAGTGTCCACAGGTGGAAAGTTCATCAAGTTTTACACTGAAGACTGGTGTCAAACCTTACTGTACATGAGTTTAAGAGTTTGATAAAATAGACAATGTGATGGAAAAGGGATGGAGGGATGGATGGATGATTTTATTTACTCCTTGGATGTAAAAATTGCCTTGCAGAAAATAAATATTTGGTTACATGTTGGATGAACTAATAAATGAGTCTAATACCTCGTAACTTCTCTAGTATGTCTGAAAGCAAAGATACTCACACGAGAGTCTTAGACAGATGAGGGTCTTTGGTCTGGTAGTTTCTCTGCTCAGATCCAGCCTAGAGAAATAGTCAGAGATGTAGGGAAGACCTTGACCTTGGGATACAGGTGTCCATTGTAACCTTACAGACAGTGACAGAGGCCAAGGGAACCTCAGAGGCCAGCCACTGAGGAACCTTGATGTAGCCACACAGAGAGATGATGTAGCTCTAAACATGACAGGGGGAACATGTTTCTGACCATATGAGAAAACATTTAGGATGGAAAACAAAGACATAAATGAATCGTATATTATATTATGTGTGCAATAAAAATATAGCTAAACCCAAACCCACTGTCATTGAGTCAATTCCAACTCATAATGATCCTATAGGATAGAGGAGAGGTGCCCCATAGGGTTTCCAAGGCTGTCAATCTTTACAGGAGCAGACTGCCTCATCTTTCTGCAACAATGTTTTGTAAAAAGTGCATAGAAAAGGGTTTTACAAAGGCATTTCTGGCTTTCCCTAAGTGGCAGGGTATTTGTGTTTCCTGCTTTGTTGAGTATTTTATCCACCAACCTTTCTACAATGATGGTGTAGTCCGTCCATTATTGAACACAGAAAGGCCATTCCTGCTTTGCCAACTTCATGGAAAAAGGAAAAGAGAATTTTCTCTTTAAAAAAAAAATTATGATGTAACCATGACAGTCAATTCTATAAGTCTCATATTAATGTCATCCCTTTTCATTTCCCATGAACAGAAGCAGAGGCCTGTCACCTCCTTCTGGAAGGACACACAGCAAATGAGAAAGTACTAGGGGATTTGGAATCTCATGGACCTGTGTCCGAGCCTTGGCTGGGCTGCATCTTGAACATCACTTACCTTCTCTGAGCCCCATCATCAGTCCCCCGCCTGTCTCTCAGAGTGGGCTGGAGTGGGCTAGGAGGCGAAGCACTCTCAGTTTGTTCACATTGCCGTGACATCGAAGCATCTGACACAGAGGTTAAGGCAGGCTCAGAGCCAGCCAGAGACTGAGTCTTTCTCCACCAGCCAGTTTTATAGATAAACTGAGGCTCAGAGAGGCAGACTTAGTTATCCAGTATCACACAGCTGGTCAGTAGCAGAGCCCAGGTTTGAAACATGACAAGCCTGTCCCAGAGCCCACACTATCATGTATGCAATTCCAGTAGATAAGCCAGTATTTTATGAGATGAAAAGTCTATGAACCATTTTCTTGGGGACCAGTCCTATCTCATGAGGTCCCCAAGAGCAGAGAGAGTCCTGATTTGTACAGCCTAAAAGGGGGCAATTCCCAAGAGTATTTTTAGCAGTCAGAGTTCTTCAAAGCTGACATTGGCTGTGGATATGTAGTAGAGAGCTCCCTGTCACTGGAGGCAAACAAGCAGGAATTAGTCAATCGTTGCATCTTTATAGCCCTTAAGCTTTCAGTAGGGATTGTACTAGATTACCTATAGGACCCTTCCAACCTCAACACACTATGCATGGCTGGTACACCCATCCATGCATTTCTTCAATCACGTGTTGAGTATATACTATGAGTCAGGCACAGGTCTAAGAAACGCTGAGACCTAAAAGTGAAAAACACCAACAAGGTCCTTGGCTTCATGGTGCTTACAATAAAAGTGTTGCCATAGGTATGTTGGTGACATTTGCTTTCTTATTAAAAAAAAAATGTCCAGAACTATTCATGTCCCTTACTTTTATTCAACTTTCCCTCAGAAGGGGTTGGCATTCTCCTGTTATAAAGGTGGAAACTGAGGCACACAGAGGTGAGTGATCTGTCCCAATGCTGTGTCAATGGCAGAATCGGATGCCATAAAAATAATAAAAAATTAAAAA
>NW_006921784.1:2550741-2555331 GCF_000298275.1 Orycteropus afer afer
CTGGAGTAGATGAAGAAGGAACAGGCAGGGGCCTGGCTGGAAGCAAGACGTGAGCCCAGGAAGGGGCTGAGGGTCTTTGGAGATCAGGAAGCTGCCCAGATCATGGGTTGTTGTTGTCATGGTTGTTGCTAGGCACCATGGAATCTGTTTCAACTCGTAGTGATGCCAAGTGACAGTGTAGAACTGTCCCATTGGGTTTTGTAAGTTGTAATCCTTACAGATACAGATCACCTGGTCTTTCTCCCACAGAGCAGCTGGGGGGGTTCAAACCCCCAGCCTTTCTGTTAGCAGCTGAGGGGTTCGCTGTTATGCCACCATAGCTCCTTAGCTCATGGGTACTGCTCAGCCCAGGACCCCGCATTCTTTTTCCTTAGTGATTAGTAATCAAAGGATCAACTGGGAAAATGCAGACGTGGGCTCCGTGGGAATCTAAAAACTACATCATTACAGCAGCTTCTTTCCTTTTTAGCGCTTACTATGTCGAAGGCTCGTGTGCTAAGCATTTTACTTCCCAAACGCCACTGCTAATGACGATAATAATCAGTTAACATTTGCTAAGAAGTTACCATATGTCGGGCACTTTGTGTGCGGGATTTTCCTTAATCCTCACAAGAAACTTTTTCGGTACATGCAATCCTGCTTTCTCAATTTGATAATCCGCAAAGCTCCGAAGACTTTGAGTGTTTCCCTAAAGCATTTGGCAGCCAATCCTGACCTAACCTAACGGCAGACTCTCCACGGACCACATAGATTCCAGGCAGCGCGAGGCTCCTTTCTGCTGAGGAAACACTCACGGAGGTCCTCGACTGCCTTACTTACCTAGTGCTGTGGAACTCAGATACCCAAGTGGGTGGCTTTCAAGAACAGGAAGCATTGTCTCACAGTTTTGGAGGCTAGAAGTCTGAATCAGGGCATCAACTCTACGGAAAGGTCCTCCCTTGTCTGTAGCCTTGGGCGTTCCTTGCCGTTCCCTGGCAGCTGTCGTCCCCCTGTGGGTGTTTGTCTCTGAGTCAACTCTGCTTTTTTTTAAAGACACATCTCAGAAGTGATTAGGTATAGGGTCTTCCCTATAGGCCCTGGTGTCCCTGAGTGGTTTCAACAGTTAACACACTCAACTGCTAATCAAATGGTTGGAGGTTTGAGTCTTTCCAGAAGTGCCTCCCAAGAATGGCCTAGCAATCCGCTTTAGCAAAACAAGCCACTGAAAACGCTATGGAGCACAGTTCTGACACGTATGGGGTAGACAGCATAAGATGGTGAGCTTTTCCAGTATGACCTCCTTAACATAACAAAAGAAACCTATTTCCATGGAAGGCCACATTGATGTACAGGTGTTAGAAGTTCCACATAACTTTCAGAGGGGTCATAGTTGAGTGGATAGATAGTATGAGTGCTGTCCTAGCCTGCTGGTGGGGTTGTCTCTCTAAAATTGAAGAACATTGATCTTGAGAGATTTGGAGGAGGGATTGTGGGTCTGTGCTACTGGGCAACTAGTAAAGCTGTAAGCTGACTGGATGGTGAAATAACTCACCTCAGGACCACAGAGCTCGGGAGGGCAGAGACAGGATGTGAACTCATGTCTTCCTGTTGAAACCAAAAGAACAAACAAACCAACCCATTGCCATCAAGTTGATTCTGACACATAGTGACCCAATAGGACAGAAAAGAGCTACCCCATAGAGTTTCCAAGGCTATGATCTTTACAGAAGCAGACTGCCACATCTTTCTCCCATGGAGCGGCTGGTAGGTTTGAACCACACTCCTTTGGGTTAGTACTGCTATGCTTAACCACTGCACCACTGGGACTCCTTGCCTTCCTGTTAAACCAAACCTACTGCCGTTGAGTGGATTCTGACTCATAGTGACCCCCATTGGGTTTCCGAGGCAGTAAATCTTTACGGAAGTAGATTGCCCTGTCTTCCTTCTGCGGAGGGGCTGGTGGGTTTGAACCACCAAACTTCTGGTTAGCAATCAAATGCCTTAGGCACAGTGCCACCAGACCTGCCTTCTTGTTACACTGTTCAAAGACCGGAGTGTCAGCCCAGTTAGCTTTCACATAGGTGCGTGTCTTACCTTGGTCCTGGGGCAAGGCTATGTGCCCCAAGTAGGATTAGCACCCAGGTCTCTGGTTTTATTGCCCTATTCCCATCTCCAGTTAACTGGCCATACTGTTTATTGACTGACTAAGTGATCACACAGTCTTTACCCTGAAGAGACAAGCTCGAAATTCATTCATTACTGGGCTCAAAGGGACCTCAGATATGGAATCTTGTAGTTAAAACTTTGGGAAGGTTTTAATATAGAATACAAATGTCTGAGGCATACCCAGCCCTGTGGAAACAGAATTTCCTGGGATGTGGTCCAGGAATCTGCATTTTCAATATTCTTCTTATCTCATGATCTGACACTGAGCAGCTCAGATCTTGGGACTTCATCGTCTCATCTCCCTCCTCATCCACCTGCTGTGTCAATCTTCTCATCAGCCTCCGTGATAGAGAGATGGTTGGCCTGCCTCTGTCTGCATATCTCCAGGGACAGAGAGGCATACTTGTTCACATAGCTATTAAGTTCACATCTGAACCTTATGATACACCCAATGGTGATCCCTGGAGCCTTGAAGAAAGAGCAGATGCTCCTACATACCTTGATCAGGGACAGATTAGGCCTGCACACAGGTGTGTGTATGTGGGTGTGTGCACGTGCACTTGCGGGAGCTAGAGTGTGGCTGGGCCATACTCTAAAGCATTTGGAAACTCTCATGTAGTTGAAGGAACAATGGTGTTTCAAACACAGCACGCCTTGCCCCAGTTGCACTTGAGAAGAGCCAGGCCAAGACTGGGTCACTACCTGTGGAAAGTGGATTAGATGGTGTCAGACAAAGGCCACTAAATTGACAAGTTAGGAGACTCCTAGACTCCAGCTCTGCCCTTAGCTTCTTTGTGAACTCAGGCAATTCACTCAAGTTCACTGAGTGTATTAGATTCCTAGTGCTGGTGTAACAACGTACCATAAAGTGGGTGGCTTCTCAGAACAGAAATGTATTGCTTTACAGTTTTGAAGGCTGGGAGGCTGAGACGAGGGGGTTGGCTGTGTTGATTCCTTCTGAGAGCTCTGAGGAAGAATTGGTCCCATGCTTCTTTCCTAGCTTCTGATGGTGGTCAGCAATCCTTGGTGTAGATCCCTCCAGGCCCTGCCTCTACCTTCATTCATGTGGCTGTATTTCCTCTGTGTGTCTGCCTCTTCTCTTCTCATGTAAGGACATCACTCAAATTGGATCAGCAACTACCCTACTCCAGTATGAACTCATGCTAACTTAACTGACCCTATTTCCAAACAAGTTCAGGTTCACAGGTACCAATGGTTGGGACTTCAACATAACTTTTTGGAGGGGACAATTCAATCCATAGTGCAGAGCTTCAGTAAATTGACACTTCCTAAGGATGTATCAGACAGGATCCCTCAGGGAAAGAGAAGGAACACTTCAAATTAAAAAAAAAAAAAAAAAAAAACCTCACTGCCGTGGAGTCAGATCCAACTCATAGCAAACCCTCCTTGAGTTTCTGAGGTGTATCGCCACGGAAGTGGATTGCCTAATCGTCCTTCTGAGGGGTGGCTGATGGGTTTGAACCACCAGCCTTCTGGTTAGCAGTCAAATGCCTTAGGCATGTGCCACCAGAGCTGCCACACACTTCAAATGTTGTTGTTGTTGTTTGCCATCAAGTCAGACCCGACTCATAGCAACCCCTCCTTGGGTTTCCGAGGTGGTATCACCACAGAAGTAGATTGCCCAACTTTCCTTCTGAGGAGTGGCTAGTGGGTTTGAACAGCCAGCCTTCTGGTTAGCTGTCAAGTGCCTTAGGCACTACATTACCAGAGCTCCTTCAAATAGGAACCATTTAATAAAAGAGCTATTCACCAAAATAGGGCTGGTGTAGAGAAGCACGTAAGGATGGTGCAGCACCCCCCCAGGATAGGAACAGTGGGGAGCTATTTCTATCCCTGCCTGAAATGGCCAAGGAAAGAGGAATTGCTGGTGCCTGGAAAGAGGGCTAAGTAGAGAGAGCCTCCCAGCAGGAGATGCTCAGGCCTTTGGACAAGGCAAGAAGTTAGCCTGTAGTAACCTCGTGAGGAGGAAATGGAGGAATAAATGCTCCGACCTCTCTCTTGACCCACCCTCAGATCTCCTGCTGGGGCTCCCTATTGGCTGAACCAAAAAAGAAGCTGGAGGTCAAGCGAGACTATTGATGCAGCCCACAAAGCTTCCTGGGGTCTTTCACAGCAGAGGGAGAAGGGTGGACAACACAGAGCATAGCTGTGCGGAAGATTTAATGAGCGAGTGGTGTTCAGAAGCCGGCACGTTCCTGGTGCATGCGTTAGACGCTAAAGAGAAGGCCTCTCTGCTTCCTCACCCCTACTGTCTCTGACCTTGACCAACACCCCAGACAGAACACCCAGCTGGAGGCACCCGGGGTCAGACCCCTCAGGGACCAAGTGGCCGAGGCTGGCTGCTGCCCAGACATAGGACGTGGCTTCACCAGGAACCGGGACAGGCTGCAGCCAGGGGTCTCTGGGACTGTGTGTGAAATCCTG
>NW_006921784.1:2556184-2561541 GCF_000298275.1 Orycteropus afer afer
AATGTCATGAGACAAAGTATATGTGAACTGCTGTATGGAAGATGAATTTGCTCACTGGAATCACAATAAAACTTTCTATATATATATATATGCGGGAACAGCAAGGAAAAGGACTGACATGATACAAAAATGACCTGTGAGGCCAGGCCTAGCAATGGAGGCCCTCCTGCTCTCTTCTGTCAACATTGAAAATACACATATATATAAATACAAACACATATGCACACACACACACATGTACACACATGCCTGTGTACACATACCTATGCACACAATCATGCACATGTACACATGTGCACATATGTGCACATGTGGACACAATACATGGATGCAAGGATACATATGTATACGTGTGCAAAATGCATGCATGTGTGTGCACATGCATTTACATGTACAGCCTACTGTATGTGTGCATGTGTATACACATACACAAGGACATACATGTGTACACACATATGCATATGTACACACACATATGTATACCTTGGTAACAAGCTACAATGCATGAATAAGCACTGTATGGATTGAATTGTGTCTCCCCAAAGGAAATGTGAAAGTCCTAACCCCTGTACTGGTAAATATGACCCTATTTGCAAACAGGGCTTTCTACTGTTGGGCTAATGAGGTCACACCAGAGCAGAGTAGGTCCTAAAATTAATTATTTCTGAGCAGTGTCTTAAGAAAAGAGAGAAGAGATATAAACATTCACCTGGTGAGAAGGCAGACACGATGTAAGAATTGTCTACAAGCCAAGGAACACCAAGTATCTCCAGCAGAGACCAGAAACTAGGAGAGAGGCCCACAGGATGTTGACACGGCTGAGACCTTAAATTGGACCTTTGGCCTCCAAACTGAGAAAACAATTGTCTGCTCTTTAAAGTCATGCACTTGTGGTTCCTTTTGTTATGGGAGCCCGAGGTAACTGAGATCAGCAGCATGTGTCAGTGAACCAGCACGTGGTCACTCAGCACCTGCTACCAGAGACACTCTCTTCCAGGCCCAGAGCTGGAACAGTCAACAAGATAGTGGCTTATGGTCTGAATTAGTCAGCTGCTGACTAGAATGAATAGAGGCCTTGGTGGTTCAATGTTTAGAGTTCTTGCCTCCCATGCAGGAGATCCAGGTTCAATTCCCAGCCAAAGCACCTCACATGCAGCTACCACCTGTCTGTCAGTTTGTCAGACTGAGGTGGCTTGGATGTTGCTGTGATGCTAGAAACTATACCACTGCTATTTCAATAGCAGCAGGCTGCTCGTGGTGGCCAGGTATCAACAGAGCTTCCAGACTAAGACAGACCAGGAAAAGGGCCTGGTGATGCACTTCAGAAAATCCTATGAATCACAGCAGAATATTGTCTGATAAAGCGCCAGGAGATAAGCCCCTTAGGAAGGAAGGCACTCAAAATACACACTGGCTACAACGATGGACTCAAGGACACTAGCAATTGAAGACGACTCAGGAACAGTATATTGACAGAGAACTTCCAGAGGTTCAAGCCGGATTCAGAAGAGGACGTGGAACAAGGGATATCATAGCTGTTGTCAGATGGATCTTGGCTCAAGGCAAAGAATACCAGAAAGATGTTTACTTGTGTTTTACTGACTATGCAAAGGCATTTGATTGTGTGGATCATGACAAATTATGGATAACATTGAGAAGAATGGGAATTCCCAAGCACTTGATTGTACTCATGAGGAATCTGTACCTTGACCAGGTACAGATTCTGTCGTTCGAACAGAACAAGGGGACACTACATGCTTTAAAATCAAGAAGGGAGTGCGTCAGGGTTGTATCCTTTCTCCACACTTATTCAATCTATATGCTGAGCAAATAATTCAAGAAGCTGGACTATATGAAGAAAAACATGGTATCAGGATTGGAGGAAGAATCATTAACAACCTGAGATATGCAGACGATACAACTTTGCTTGCTGAAAGTGAGGATGACTTAAGGCACCTACTGATGAAGGTTGAAGAATACAGTCTGCAGTATGGATTACATCTCAACATAAAGAAAACAAAAATCCTCACAACAGGACCAATGAGCAGCATCACAATAAATGGAGAGAAGATTGAGGTTGTCAAAGAATTCACGTTGCTTGGTTCTACAATCGATGCCAATGGAAGCAGCAGTCAGGACATTAGACGATGTGTAGCATTGGGAAAGTCAACTGCGAAGGAACTGTATCAAGTGCTGAGGAGCAAGGATATCTTCCTTGAGGACTAAGGTGCACCTGACACAAGCCATGATATTTCCAATCGCCTGGTATGCATGTGAGAGCTGGACAATGAATAAGGAAGACCAAAGAAGAGTTGATGCTTTTGAGTTGTGGTGCTGGTGAAGAGTGCTGAAAGTACCATGGACTGCTAAAAGAACTAACAGATCTGTCCTAGAGGAAGTGCAGCCAGAATGCTCCTTGGAAGCAAGAATGGCCAGACTTCATCTCACCTATTTTGGTCATGTTGTAAGAAGGGACCATTCCCTGGAGAAGGATGTCATGCTTGGTAGGGTGGAGGGTCGACGAAAGAGGGGGAGGCCTTCAACAAGATGGATTGATACAGTGGCTGCAATGATGGGCTCAAGTATAGCAGGGATTGTGGGGCTGGCGCGGGATCGGGCAGTGTTTCGTTCTGCTGTGCATGGGGTCGCTATGAGTCGGAAACGACTCGACGGCTCTTAACAACAACAACAACAACAGGAACAGGCAACATTCTGTTGCACATGTGGTCGCCAGAGTCAGAGTCAACTCCATGGCCACTACAGCAGTCCCAGGGTTACAAACAAGTCTGCTGTCTTTAAGAATTTGCAGATCAGTTGAAACGGATGCATACAGCTCTTATTCAGCCTTACTTTACTGAAAGAAAAGACTGGAAGCCTTTTCAATAATTTAAAAGCTGCACATACAGCAAGTGAGGATGATCGTGAGGAAGAATTTCTTGTGACTAGGGGTAGGTTCAATCTTTCCAGAGCAGAGCTCTGAATCAGTTCTTCATGGTTCAGTCACGAGCCATGGAAGCTCAAAGATGGCGGTGCCCTACTCAAAGATGGCGGTGCCCTACTCAAAGATGGCAGCCAACTATGTGGCTTGGAATGTGTGTTGGCTTTCCACAGTCCTGTCAATAATCCGATCTCACACATCAGCCTCCTGAAAAGTTTTACTACGCCTATTCCACTCCTCGGAAGGAAGGTTGGGCAATCCTACTTCCGTAGTGATACTGCCTCGGAAACCCAAGGAGGGGTCGCTATGAGTCAGGTTTGACTCGACGGCACATAACAACAACAACAACATTCTGAGTCTCTCATTCCAGAGATTTGACCTGTAAATTTTCCCACCCCTGTTACTGTGGTGAGTCACCCAAATAGTGCAGTAGTTCCTTTTTTTGCTTCAATGGCCATGACAGAGCAAGTCTGAAGGCCTGCATTAACAGACGAGTAGGGGAGTAGGCTAGCAAGATGGTGAACCAGGCAAATATACAATCCAGACTGCTTACAACAAAGACTCAAGAAACCAAGTGAAACAGATACAAATGGCAATCCTGGAATCCAGAGCTTCAAAGGAAAGGGTAAAGAAGTAAATCAAACTCTGGTTAGAGGAAGAGATTGAACATAACCAGCAAACCAGGAGGAATGCATGGCCATTTTGAATTATTGCAAGCAGCATTCTGATTGGAGCAAGAACCAAATAACTGACTTCACTTTCCCAGGACTGTGCCCACACCCCTATCAGTGATCAGCAATCAGACACTGGGAGGAGCACAGGACTTAAAGGCCACAGGATAAATACTATTACATATCCACTCCTGCAATAACATTAATAACAGTAATCTACCAGTGGACTCATAGATAGACATGCAAGCTAAACAAAGGAGGGAAGGTGAATGGGCCTACACTCATATATACATTAAAAAAAATAAAACCTCACTGCCATCAAGTCGATTCGACTCATAGCAACCCCTCTGTGGGTTTCCAAGGCAGTATCTCTATGGAAATTGATTGCCCATTCTTCCTTCCAAGGAGTGGCTGGTGGGTTTGAACTGCCAGACTTCTAGTTAGCAAATGCCTTAGGCACTACACCACCAGAGCTCCCATTTCTACATGTTGTTGTTGTTGTTATATGCCGTCGAGTTGGACCCAACTCAGCAACCCCTCCTTGGGTTTCCAAGGCAGTATCACTACGGAAGTAGATTGCCCAACCTTCCTTCCGAGGAGTGGCTGGTGGGTTTGAACCTCCAGCCTTCTGGTTAGCAGTCAAGTGCCTTAGGCACTATGCTACCAGAGCTCCATCTACAATAATAGCAATAATAATAATAAAACCAAACCCACTGCCATCAAGTGGCACTCATAGCAACCCCCATTGGGTTTCCAAGGTGAGAAATCTTTATGGAAGTAGATTGCCTCATGCTCCTTCTGCAAAGTGACTGGTGGGTTTGAACCGATGTTCTCTTGGTTAGCCATCACATGCCTTAAGCCCTGTGTCAACAGAGCTCCTTTATGTACCTATATGTGCTGCAAATGTGCCCATACATACCGTAGAGCATACAGGGGGCAAAGTTATGAAAACGTCTCTTCTTCGCCATAACCAAACACCTTGAGTGAATGAGTTGCTGGGCCTGGGGGCTCAGGGCCACAGTCTCAGGCAACATCAAGGTTATTTGGCTTAACATGTTGTTGTTGTTGTTATGTGCTGTCGAGTCGGACCCAATTCATAGTGACCACTCCTTGAGCTGCCGAGGCAGTATCACTATGGAAGTAGATTGCCCACCTTGCTTCTGAGGAGTGGCTGGTGAGTTTGAACCGCCAGCCTTCTGGTTTACAGTCAAGTGCCTTAGGCACTATGCTACCGGAGCTTAACATAGTACACAAAAACAATATTTTTGTAAAAGGCTGTCAAAGACATCACTTTGATGAATAGTTACTTGTGCCATAAAAGCTTGTGAGAGGCCATTTAAGGTGCAACTATTGGTCTCTCCTTATCTGGAGCAAAGAAAAGCATTAAAACATCTCAACTGGTATTCCATCAGTTCCTGAAGCCTTGCTTTTCACCAATGCCTTCAGTGCCAGCTTGGCCTTCTTCCTTCCATACCACTGATTCTTGATCATGTCTTACCTCCTGAAATGGTTGAAATAAATGGGCAAGGAGACAGGCAGAGGGGGCTGGATGTGGACACGAGGTCTGGCATGTGACTCTGGGGGATGAGGTGATGGAGGAGAGGGGACGCGTGTGTGAAGGCCCAGCACAGGTGAGGAGCCCTGATGTTCTTGATGCCGCCAGTCTTTCTGCCCAGCTCTCGCCTCCGGCTCTTCCCCTCCTTCTCCCCTCCTTCCGCCCTTCTTCTAGAGGTCTTCATTTCCTGCCC
>NW_006921784.1:2561982-2567807 GCF_000298275.1 Orycteropus afer afer
TTAGCAGTCAAGTGCCTTAGTAGGCATTACACAGCCAGAGCTCCTGGAGCAGCATAGACCTGCTATAAAAGCTCTTTGGAAAGCTATCAGCCAATGTTTCTGAGAGGTACATGGCAAGAGGGAAGGAAACAGCCTGATGGAATTGGGAGGCAACCTGGGTCTGAGGGGCAGGGGCAGGCTTTGAAAATAGATGGAACTGGCTTCACCAGGCCCCACCTTTTGCCTTTGTGACTTTGACCATGTTACTCACCTCTCTGAGTTTCCCCTATTGAGAACAACATGTAGCTGCCAGGGTCACCCAGGTGCCATGACTTGGCACATTGGGTGTACTTGACAACTGGTACAAGGTAGGATTGGTGTTATTTCCACCCTCACCCGCTTTTCCTGGCTCTTCCTAGAATAAACCATAGCCGCCACTTAGCCAGAGGTCCAAGCATTATCCCTCAAACTCTCTTGTGGGTTTTAGTTTACAAGTTTGATTGAGGATCCAAAGTATCTGAATATAAGAAGACAAGTAGCAGGTCTGCTTCCTACTTGTGTATCTACATGGTCAACCCCTTGTCCAACCCCTTTCCTGCCCCATTTATATTCCCAACAGCAGTGTATACAATTTTCAGTCCCTCCATATCCCTGCCAACACCTGATATGAAGAGGCTTTCAAATTTTGGAATTTTCATTTAAATTTTTTTAAATTTTGGATTTTAATTTGCATTTTTTAATAAATGACGTTGAACATCATGTTATGTGCTTATTTGCCATCTGTATGTCTTCTTTGGTGAAGTGCCAGTTCAATATTTTTGCCAATTTTTTATTAATCTTTTTACTTTGAGATCATTATAGCATCAGTTTTGAGGACCCTGTTGTTGGTCATCTTTTAATTGGGTTTGTGTGTGTTCTTATTGTTGATTTTTGAGACCTCTTTTCATATTCTCGATTAAAGATCAGATAACTCACTGCTGTCAAGTAAGATCCGACTCATAGCGACCCCTCCTTGGGTTTCCAAGGTAGTATCACTACAGAACAGAAGTAGATTGCCCAATCTTCCTTCTGAGGAGTGCCTGGTGGACTTGAACCTCCAGCCTTCTGGTTAGCAGTCAAATGCTTTAGGCACTACACTACCAGAGCTCCTCGTCAGATACATGATATGAAAATATTTTCTCCCAGCCCGTTTTTTCCTTTACATTTACTTAATAATTTGTTTCAAAGAGCAGAAGTTCTTAATTTGGGCAAAGTCAAGTTTATCAGTATTTTTTTCTTCTATGAATTATGAAGTTGTATCAAAGAGCCTTTTGTCTAACTCAAGGTCACAAAGATTTTTCTCCTACATTTTCTTCTAGAGGTTTTATAGTTTTTGGTTTTGGTCTTTGATCAAGTTTGACTTAAGTTTTGTATATGATATGAAATATCAATAATTTGTTTTCACATGGATATCCCATTGTTCCAGTATCATTTGTTGAAATAATATCCTTTTTCCACTGAATTGCCTGTGCACTTTTGTCAAAAATTAATTAAATTTTCATTTATTTTTCTGGACTCTCTATTCTGTTCTACTGATATGTCTTTCAATCTTTTTGCCTGTCCCACACTGTCTCATTTACCATAGACTTATAATAACTTTTGAGATCAGATAATGTAAGTCTTTTTCCAGATCTGTTCTTATTTTTCAAAGTTGTTTTGGCTAAACTAGGTTCTTTATTTTTCTATATGGATTTTAAAATCACCTTGTCAATATCTACCCAAAAATGCCTACTGGGAATTTGATTGGAACTGTATGGAATCTATAAATTCATTTAGGGAAAATTGGCATCTGGACAATATTGAGTCTTTTGATCCAAGAATGCAGTGTATCTTTCCATTCATTCATATTTAAAAAAAAAAAATTCTCCCAACAATGTCTTGTGGTTTACAACATACATATATCTTTTCCAGATTTCTCCCTATTTCATATTTTCTTATGCTATTGCAAGCAGTAGTGCTTATTAAACTCTAGTTTCCTACTGTTCATTACTAGTGTACAAATAATTTTGTATATTTACCCTGTATCCTGCAACCTCGCTAAGCTTACTTATCAGTTCTAGTAGCTCTTACATAGATGCCACATGATTTTCTACACAGGCAGTCATCCTGGTTGTCAATAAAGATAGTTTTATTTGTTTTCAATCTGGATACTTTTATTTCTCTCTCTTGTTTTATTAGCTTTTTTTTTTTTAAAGAGTTTGTTTTACATTCAACTTTACATTTATAAATGTACATTTAGTTTCACTCCCCATTTACCATGCCCAACCCTAACTCAGTCTCCTCCCCTCCCTGCCCAGTAATGCTCCCCCTGTGCCCCTCATACTTACGCACTCCTGTTGTCCTGCATTTCCTTAGTTTGAATGTTGCCCCTCTGGTGCCTGTGGTCTATTGCTCTAAGGCATGCATTTCCATAGAGTATGTGGGTGTGTCATCCTGGGTTGAGTGGTCTGCGTGCACATCTTGTTAACTCTTGGGCTGAGAGCCAGCCCCTGGGAATGAGTTTTACTCCAGGCGCAGAATATATTCCTGGGCCATAGTGTTGAGGGTTTCATCAGACTCCATCGGACCAGTAATTCTGGTCATTATTGAGTTTTTTTTATTTTGTTCCACGTTTTTCCTCCCACTCTATCCAGGATCTATCTCCAGGTTTGATCCTTTCTGGAGTGGCGGGCATCGGTAGCTGACCACCATCCAGTCCTTCTGGTCTTGAGAGCCATCGTGTCCTAGGGCTGATTGCTTCCAAATGCCCTCGTTTTTTTTTTTTGCACTCTTCTTTGCTTCCAACACTAAGAGACCGTTAGCTGCATCTTAGATGGACTCCTGAAAGCTTTTAAGACTCCAGTCACTACTCACCAATGTAGGATGTGGAGCAAGGCTTTTATGTATTTTGTTGTGCCAATTGAGTCTGATGTCTCCCAGTACTATGGTCCTGAGACGGTAGATCTATTGGATCTCTCTCCCATAGTGTGTGGATGTCTGTGAGGGATTGGTCTGTGTCTGTCTTCTATTGTTTCTGTAAGGACTGCAGGTGTTTTGTATCACTGGTGTCTGTGCAAGATTACCCTCAGCTGAATCTATCCTTGGTCTAGAGTATACTGCTGTTCACTGACCCCCATCTGATCCTCTCAGGTGTTTATGTGTTTATCTGTAGCCTAGTGTTTGGTGTTAATGGTAGGTATACTGCAATATTGTGGACCCATTGGTTGATATTAGCATCTGTCGTCTATCTCTGATGTGCACAATTCAGTGTCCTCCCATTTCCTAATGTTATCATGGTGGTCACAGACATTTTCTATATCCCTCCCCCTTACCCACCTCAGCATGTGGGCCCCAACTAGCCCGACATTAATCCCTCCCCATCTGGGTAACCTACTAAGTGAGTTCCTTTTCCCAAGCAAACCCTTCTTTGTCTTTTTACAGCAATGGGCTCATACTTGTCTTTCTGCGATTGACTTATTTCACTCAGCATAATGTCCTCCAGGTTCATCCATGTTGTGAGATGATTCACGTATCCCTCATTGTTCTTTAATGTGGCATAGTATTCCACTGTGTGCATGTACCATAATTTGGTTATCCACTCATCTGCTGATGGGCATTTAAGTCATTTCCATCTCTTTGCTATTGTGAATTGTGCTGCAGTGAACATAGGTGTACATATGTCTGTTTGTGTGCTATCTCTCTTTAGGATATATTCCTAGTAATGGAATTGCTGGGTCAAATGGTATTTCTATTTTCAGTTTTTTAAGGAAACACCATACTGTTTGCCACAATGGTTGTATCATTTTACAATATCACCAGCAGTGCAAAAGAGTTCTAATCTCTCTGCAACCTCACCAGCATTTGTTATTTTCTGACCTACTGAACTTTGCTATTATTGCTGGGGTGAGATGCTATTTCATTGTTGTTTTGATTTGTATCTCTCTAATGACTAATGTAGCATAGTGGCTAAGGTACTTAACTGCTCACCAGAAGACTGGCGGTTCATACCCACCAGCCACTCCTCGGAAGGAAGATGGGGCAATCTACTTCCGTATTGATACTTCCTAGGAAACCCAAGGAGGGGTCGCTATGAGTCAGGTCTGACTTCACGGCACATAACAACAACAACAACGACTAATGATCGTGAGCAATTTCTCATGTGTTTGTTGGTGAAGTGTCTGTTCAAGTCTTTTGACCATTTGTGAATTGGGTGATTTGTCTGTGTGGTGTTGAGGTGTTGAAGTTATCTATAGATTTTGGAGAAAAGTCCTTCATCAGGTATGTCATAGGCAAATATTTTCACCCAATCTGTAGGTTCTCTTTTTACCCTTTTGACGAAGTATTCCAATGCACATAAGAATTTAATTTTTGAAAGGTGCCAGTCATCTAGCTTTTCTTCTACCTCCTGTGCATTCTGGGTTATGCTTGGTAGTCTATTTATGCCATAAATTAGGGCTCCCAGATATGCCCCTGTTTTATCTATGATGAATTTTATAGTTTTGGGTTTTACATTTAAGTCTTTGATGCAGTTTGAGTTTGTTTTTGTGTATGGGGTGAGGTATGGATCTTGTTTCATTTTTCTACAGGTAGATACCCAAGCTTTGCCAGCACCATTTGTTAAAGAGGCTGTCTCTTCCCCATTTAATGGGCTTTGGACCTTTGTCAAAGATCAATTGTCCATAGATGGATGGGTCTATAGGGGGACATTTGATTTTGTTCCATTGGTCTATCTGTCTATCATTGTACCACTACCATGCTGTTTTGACTATTGTGGCTGTATAGTAGTTCTTAAGATCCGGAAGTGTGAGACCTCCCACTTTGTTCTTCTTCTTCAGAAGTGCTCTGCTTATCTGAGGTCTCTTTCCTTTTCATATGAAGTTAGTAATTGGTTTTTCCATGTCCTTAATAAATTTTGTTGGAATCTGGATTGGCATTAAATGTGTAGATTGCTTTAGGTAGTACTGACATTTTCACAATATTCAGTCTACCTATCCATGAACAAGGTAGGTTCTTCCATTTATGTAGTGCCCTTGTTGTTTCTTGTAGCAGTGTTTTATAGTTTTCTCTGTAGAGGTCTTTTGTGTCTCTGGTGAGGTTTATTTCTAGATATTTTATCTTTTTAGTGGCTACTGTAAATGGTATTGTTTCCCTTATTTCTTTATCCTCTTTGTTGGTGTAGAGGAATGCAATTGATTTTTATATGTTGACCTTGTATCCTGTCACTTTGCTGAACCTCTCTATTAGTATTATCTTGATTAGAACCTCCTGAGCAATTATGAATGGAAGTGCTGATATTAAAGAGCTTTGCCTTGTTCTAAGATTAGAGGAAAACATTCAATATTTTGCCATTCAGTATGATAACAACTAGATTTTTTATAGGTTCCCTTTATCAAGTGGAGGAAGTTCCTTCTTATTCCTAGTTTCATTAGGAACAGATGTTGAATTTTGCCTGATGCTCATTCTGTTACTACTGAAGTGATTATATGGTGTTTTGTCTTGTTTTGTTTTGTTTTAACTTTGTGAATATGGGGAATTACACTGATTGATTTTTGGATGTTAAATTAAGTTGACTATATTACTAGGTCAGCCCCAGGGTTACAGGTGAGGAGAGACAACTCAGGGATGCCCAAAGTAGCCAGTGGGAAGAGCAGGAGAAAGGGGATAAAAAGCCAGGAACCCGGACAGAAGAGCAGTCAGCCCCAGGGTTACAGGTGAGGAGAGACAACTCAGTGACGCCCAAAGTAGCCAGTGGGAAGAGCAGGAGAAAGGGGATTAAAAGCCAGGAAGCCAGAGAGAAGAGCAATCCGCCAAAGGGATTAGTTGAGGAG
>NW_006921784.1:2571105-2593027 GCF_000298275.1 Orycteropus afer afer
GGTGGCTGCAATGATGGGCTCAAGTATAGAAGGGATTGTGGGGCTGGCGCGGGATAGGGCAGTGTTTCGTTCTGCTGTGCATGGGGTCACTATGAGTCAGAAACAACTCGACGGCACTTAACAACAACAACAGCAACATATTACTAGGATAAACCTCATATTGTCATGTCATCTTTTCCATATATTTCTGGATTCAATTTGCTAAAATTTTGTTAAGAATTTTTACATATACATTCATGAGGGATATTTGTATATAATTTTCTTTTCTAAAATTAGTATTTTTTTTTCCTGATTTGAGTATCAAAGTTATTCTAACCTTATAGTATAGTTGTGAGTTTATATTATTTCCTCCTTCAATATATGATATAATTCATCACTGATGACATCTGGACGATTTCTTTGTAGGAAAGCTTTAAACTATAAATTCAAATTCAATTTAGATACAAGACTATCTGGGTTACATTTTTTCTTCTTGAGAGAGCTTTGGTGGTTTGCGTCTTTAAAGGAATTTGTCCATTTCGTCTAAGTTGCTGAATTCATTGGCATAAAGTTACTCCTATTCTTCCTTATTATACTTTAAATATCTGTAGGATCTGTAGTGATGTCACCTTTCTCATTTCTGGAATTGATCATTTATATTCTTTCTCTGTCATCTAGATCAGTCTAATAGTCTTTTTTTTCTCAAAAAATTATAATTTAATTGATTTCTTAAGGAATCCACTTTTGTGTCCATCTATTTTCTCTATTTTTTTTTTTCTATTTCATTGATTTGAGATTTTTCTTCTCTGATATGACATTTAGTGCTATATATTTCCCTCTATATATTCCTTTATCTGCACCTCACAAATTTTGATATGATGTGTTTGAATTTGATGCAGTTGAAAATAACTTCCAGTTTCCCTTTTGATTCATTCTCTGATCCATGGATTATTTATAAGTGTGTTTTCTAGTTTCTAAATACCTAGATTTTCTACATATCATTTGGTTACTGACAGCTAATTTAATTCCATTGTGGTCAAAATATGCTTTGAATAGTTTAAACTATTTTAAACTTGTTCATGACCCAGATATGGTTTATCTTGGTAAATGCTCTTTGTGCACTTGAGGGGGGGAAAAAATTGTTTTCTTTTGTTGTTGAGCAGAGTGCCTACCGGCTAATTGGGTAAAGTTGGTTCTTAGTGTTGTTTAAGCCTTCTATATTCTTACTAATTTTTTGTCTACATGTTTTATCAATTATTGAAACAGGATGCTGAAATTTCCAACTGTTATTGTAGATTTGTCTATTTCTCCTCACAATTCTGTCAGTTTTTGATGCATGCATTTTGAAAATCTGTTGTTAGGTGCATAAATATTGACAATTGTTATGTTCTCTTGATGAACTGCCTCCTTTATCACTATAAAATGACATTGTTCTCCTTGATAATATTCTTTGCTTTAAAATTTACTTTGTGTGATATTAATATTAATATTAATATTATTCCTTGGAAGGAAGATGGGGCAATCTACTTCTGTAGTGATACTGCCTCAGAAACCCAAGGAGGGGTCACTATGCATCGGGTCTGACTCGACGGCACATAACAACAACAACAATATTAATATAGCCCCACCAATTTTTTAAAATTAGTATTTGATTAGTGTATTTTTTAATACTCTTGCTCTGAACCTATTTGTGTCTTTATATTTAAAGTTCTTGTAGGCAGTATACAGATGGGCCTTGTGATTTTATACAATCTGACAATCTCTTTTAATTGGGTTTTTAGACACATATATTTAATGTGATTAATGACAAGGTTGAATTTAAATCGACCCTCTTACCAGGTTACTATGTATTTTCTATTTTTCTCACCCATTCTTTGTTTTATGTTTTCTTTATTTCAGTCTTTTTTTGGATTTATCAGATTATTATTAAACATGAATATTCTAAATTGTTGACAATTAGTGAATTTATTATTCATTTTAGCACTTTTGTTGGCTCTTGTGTTATTACAATGGTTGTATAAGTGTTTATAAATTACATCTTTAACTTATTACAACCTACCTTTAAATGACACTAAAACACCTCATATATAGTACAGGAACCTTTCAACAATATATTTCTGTTTATCCCATGTGACATTTATGCTGTCGCTGTCACACATATACTTCTGTGTATGTTATATGTCCCGTGATACATTATTATTATTATTATTTGCTTTAAGCCCTCAGTTATCATTTTAAAAGATTTAAAGTTATCTATATTTATCTGTCAGGTCAACATTCACAGTGCTCATCATTCTTTTATATACTCATATGGCCCTCTGGTATTAGTATCCTTCAGCCTGAAAGATTGTCCTTTAACAGTTCTTTTAGCCTATACAAGTGTTTAAAGCAATCTTTATTTCATTTTTGTTTTTGAAAGATATTTTCCCAGGATATAGAATTCCAGTTGGACAAGTCTTTTGTTTCTTTTTCCTTTCAGTACTTTAAAGGACCTGCTCCATTGACTTCTAGCTTGCATTGTTTCTGACAAGAAGTCCGCTGTAATCCTTAAATCTTTTTATTTTTTTTCTCCTGTATGAAAAGTTACTTTGTTTTAATTTTCCTTCCTCTAGCTTTTTAAGATTTTTCTCTTTATCACTGTTTTTAGCCATTTTATTTTTATTTGCCTGAGGTTAGTTTCTGTATGTTTCTTATGCTTAGAGGTTTTGAGCTTCTTGAATCTGAAGAGCTTTCATTTTCATCAAATTTGGAAATTTTACAGTCAGGATGTCTTCTATGTTTTTTCTTGTTCTCCTCCTTTCCTTCCCTCTTGTTGTTGTTGTTGTTGTTGTGTGCCATCAAGTAGGAGCTGACTCATAGCGACCCCTCCTTGGGTTTCCAAGGCAGTATCACTAAGGAAGTAGATTGCCCCATCTTCCTTCTGAGGAGTAGCTAGTGGGTTTGAACTGCCAGCCTTCTGGTTAGCAGTCAAATGCCTTAGGCATTATGCCACCATAGCTCCTTCCTTCCCTCTAGTTACTCGTATATAAGACTATTTACAGTTGTATCACTGATTACTAATACTCTGTTCAATATTTTAGTTATCTATTTTTCTCTGTGTGTGATTTGACTAGGATCTATTGTTACATCTTCAAGTTCACCAGTCTTTCATGCCACCCAGTGCATTTTTCATCTCAAATATTGTGGTTTTCATTTCTAGAATTTTATTTTGGGTGTTTTATTTTTTGTATCTTCCGTATTATGGCTCATACAGGTATACATCACTAAACATCCACAATACATTCTATGAAATAGGATGTTATGTGATCTGGATGTCATGTGAACACCATATTACATACAATACATATTTGTCTATATTTAATACACATATATCAAAGCAACCCTTCACAAGCTGCTCTGGCTCTCTGTTAGCTCCCAGAGCCTCAGAGATTGCAAACTTGCACCTGGAATTGGCTGCCTCTGGGTGTAAGGTTCTCACATGCCCACAGGGAGCCTGGTTGGAATTGGAAGCCCTGAGACATAGAGAGCAGAGGCTAGGCCCCAACATCTTCCCATGTGTATCAACCTGCAAAGCAGCAGGGCAGGGCATGTGTCCGCAGTGGCTTGGTTGCCACCATGGCTCAAGAGCTGCAAGCCATGCCACACCTCAAGGGCTAGAGCCAAATCAGGGACAGCAGCTGAGCCACAGCAGCTGAGGAAGGCAAGCTGTGGCTGCCATGCACCGCAAATCAATACCAGCCCCGCCTCCTGGCTGCCTTCTAAGCAAGCCTCTCCTCCCTGCCCCACAGACGTTTATGCAGTTGGCTGTTGCCCTAATGGATGTTATGCAGTGCATACCAGTGTATTTATAAAAGTTGTTTAATGTTCTTGTCATTTCTGGGTCATTTCAGTTGATTGATTTCCTCCTCATTATGGGTTATATTTTTCTGTTTCTTTGCATATCTGGTAATATCTTGATTGCACGCCAGCTATTGTGAATTTTACCCCTTTGAGGGCTGGATATTTTTATATTTCTATAAATATGCTTACTTTATCCAGTATACTGCTAAGTTACTTGGAAATGGTTTGACCCTTTGAGATCTTGATTTTAAGCCTTTGTCACCTGGGACTAGAGAAATATTTGGTCCAGGACTCATTATTCCCTGCTGCTGCACTGGTTAAGCATTCAGCTGCTAACCAAAAGGTCAGAGGTTTGAACCCACCACCCATTCCATGGGAGAAAGAGGTGGTAGTCTACTCTCATAAAGATTACAGCCTTGGAACCCTATGGGGCAGTTCTGCTCTGTGTATAGGTTCGCTATGAATTGTAATCCCCTCAAAGGCAATGGGTTTGATTTGTGTTTTGTTCATTTGTTTGTTTTGACTGAAAGAAACCCCTACTTTCTGAGAACCCCCACCTGATGGAATGAGACTCATTCCTGTATATGGTTCCATCTAATCCTTTCATGTACTTCTTCTCCCTTATTTCAGGTATATTGCTTATCAGCATGTGCTGATAATTATTCCATTGAACACTCGTGAATACACCTTGGCAAACCTCTGGAGTTCTTTCTCTGTGTAATTCTCTTCCCTTTCCTCTCTGCAAACTGCAGCCGTCTTGGTCTCCCAGGACACCCAGCTTATTCTCCTCAAGTCAGGGAGAACACCAAGACTTATCCGGGTTCCCCCTCCCTAGGCCATGACCTGGAATCTCTCTCAAGCAGTAATCTGAGGGAATTGCAGGAATCCTCTCATTTATTTGCCATCTTTCTAGGATTACTATTCTTGGTTGCCTGATGTCCCATGTGTTGACAACCACTGTTTCAAGTTTTTTTTATTTGTTTCAGATGGGAAGGTAAATTCAGAACCTATAATTCCATCTTGGTTAGAAACAAAAGTCCCTATATAATCAAGTTTTGATCAAAGAAAGAATATGAAGAAGGGCTCTGAAATCATGGGTATCTTTGGCTGTATCCTTACTGTTTCTGTTGTTAGCGGTCATGAATCAGCTTTGACTCATGGAGAGCCCAGATACAACAGAACAAAACAACGCCTGACCCCATGCCATAGTCATGGCCATCGATGTGCTCGACTCCATTGTTGCAGCCACTGTGTGCTTTTGAACCTATGGGGTTCATCTTCCAGCACTGTCTCAGGCAATATTCTGTGAGATTCGTAGAGTTTTCACTGGCTAATTTCAGAAACAGATCATCAGTTATCTCTTCCTAGCCTGTCTTAGTCCAGAAACACCACTAAAACCTGTCCACCATGGGTGACCCTGCTAGTATTTGAAATATCAGTGGCATAGTTTTCAGCATCTTAACAATACACAAGCCACTGCAGCACAAAACTGACAGAGGGTGGTGGTTTTCTGCACTAGGTCCTCTAGTCTGCCCTTACATGGATCATCTCATGGGGCTTTCTCCACCACACACAGTGATGGTGAGGATATAGTTATTTTACAGAGCAGGTAACTGAAGGTCCAGGACTTTGAAGGTGCTGTCCAAGATCAAAGCACAGGGATTAGAGAATATAGGTCTGCCTCACTATACCTGCCCTCCTATCTCACTATCTTGCTTATTCACTCAACAGATAGAGTGGATGAATGAATAAGTAGAGTGAGTGATAGGACGAGGTGAGTGAATGTATACATGGGTTCACCATGTCTTATGCATCTCTCCATTTGTCACAAATCGTCAAAAGCACCACTGCCAGAAGAAAATACCTGTAGAACACCTTGACTCATTTGGAAGACTCAAGGAAGGCGAGGAATTTACCCAACACCACACAGCTGAGGAGCTGTCACATACAGGACTCACTGCCATCAAGTCGGATCCAACTCATAGCGACCCCTCCTTGGGTTTCCAAGGCTGTATCACTATGGAAGTAGATTGCCCAACCTTCCTTCTGAGGAGTGGCTGGTGGGTTTGAACCACCAGCCTTCTGGTAAGTAGTCAAATGCCTTAGGCATTACACCACCAGATACAGAAGCAGCCCTGAAATAACAGTCTTGTGTCCTTTTTTTTTTTATTATTATTATTATTTCAATTGAAGTTAATAAAGCAAGATAAGCATTCCAATTATGTATGTATGTATATATAATATTTGGCTTTAAAGATGTATTCAAGAATATCTCCTTCTACCTGGGCTTGCAAACAGTCAAGTTTTATTTGAACAAATGAGGCATGAGTGCATGGCGGAGCTCTGGAAGGGAGAAAGGTCAGAGCTAACAAGGAGCAATAAAGCAGGGGTGCTTGGGTAGTCTGTGTCGAGGCTTATTTAGAAAACATTCTCAATCCCCTTGCCTCTGAAGCTGGTAACTTAATCTGGAAGGCTCTTCTCCCAGACTCACTCTGGGCTATTCAGACTGTGGAATCTGCTGGGACTGGTTTCTTCAGAGACTCATTCAGAAGCAAAACCATTAAAAACGAATTGCATTAAGGGGCCTTCAAGTTCAGGCTGAGAGGGATCTAGAGATGAACATAAGGTTGGAATAAAATTAAGTCTAATCTGGCCTCCAACAGTATATCAATTAAGAATCTTTCTGTTATTATTTATGAAAACTCAATTAAAATTAGCTTAATGTGCATGTAAGGAGCTCTGGTAGTACAGTGCCTAAAGCATTTGAATGCCAACCAGCAGATTGGCAGTTCAAAGCCACCGGAGACTCCATGGAAGGAAGGTGGGACAATCTACTTCCATAAAGATTTACCACCTCGGAAACCCAATGAGGGTTGCTATGAGTCTGATTCGACTCGATGGCAGCAAGTTTGGTTTTTCTTGGTTTAATGTGTGTATATACATATTTTGCTATCTATCTATTTATCTATTTTGGAATTGAATTATGTCTTCCCAAAATATGTGCTGAGATCTTGATCCCTATAGCTGTGAAAAGGTCCATGAATGACCCAATTGGTTTGCATTCAACTATTACCTTAAAAGTCACTGGTTTGAACCCACCTAACTGTACTCAGAAGAAAGGCATTTCCATGAAGATTACAGCTTAGCAAGCCCTATGAGGTAGTTCTACTCTGTCACGTAGGATTGCCATGAGTTGGAATCTACAGCAATGAGTGTGGCTTTTGTTTAGTATCTGTGGATATGATCACATTTGGAAACAAGACATTCTTTTGTTACGTGAATTAGGTAACTTGTCCCACCAGTTCAGGATGGCTCCTGAATGTGATCACTTGTGAGTTACAAAGTGAGCAGAACAGTCACAGAGACTCCTATGTGGGGATGACAGGTAGCATGCGAGAACCCGTCTACTGGCAAAAAACGCCAGGGTCATCTGCAGACACCCGGAACTGAAGAGAAGCTCGCAGAAGTCAACCCAGCTAAGATCCTAAGGTGAAGTTCTAGCCTCCAGAACTGTGAGAAAAGAAATTGATGTTCTTTAAAGCCACCCCTTGTGATATTTCTGTTTTAACAGCACTAAGTAACAAACACACAGATATGGATGTAGATATAGGTACAGACGGAGATAGAAAATTTATCCATATTCCTGGGAAGTCTGGAGTGGGGGGATGGAACTACTTTCAGATAGAACTGGATCCAGATGTTTTATGTCTTTTAAAAATAGCATTGTTATTGCCACGATCATTTTAGAAAAAACCTAAGTACATATTAAAAAGTGGGAAAAAACATAAAAATCACCCAAAATTTGTCATCCAGAGATCAAGGAGCTCTGGTAGCACAGTGCCTAAGGCACACAACTGCTAACCAGAAGGTTGGCGGTTCAAACCCACCAGCCACTCCTTGGAAGGAAGTTTGGGCAATCTACTTCCATAGTGATACCGTCTCAGAAACCCAAGGAGAGGTCACTATGAGTCAGGTCTGACTCCATGGCACATAACAACAACAAGAGATCATCAGCTTTTTGCTGAGTTGTTTTTTTTTTTTTTTTAATCTTTAAGAATGACAGTTATAGAAATATTGTAAATTCTGATGTTTGTCTTTTTTTTCTGATTCAAAAATAAATAACCACTCACAGAGGAACATCTGGGAAACATCGAGAAAATTATGAAGGGAAAATAATCCAAATCCAACTAGCAAAGAGATCATTTTTGTTGACTTTGTGGGATTTGTTTTTTAACTTTTACCATCTTGTGTGTGTGTGTTTGTGTGTGTGTGTGTGTTGTTGAAACTCAGGTAACGCTAACATTGGATCAGCTATGGATCCCAGGCAGAAGGCAACAAATTCAGGAGTTTGATGTCACTTAACGCCTACCACTAATGAGGCCTGGTGGTTAAGTGCTTGTCTGCTAACCCAAAGCTGATGGTTTGAACCCACTAGCCACTCTGTGGAGAAAAATATGGCAGTCTGCTTCCCTAGAGATGACAGAGTAGCAGTTCTATTCTGTCCTATAGGGTCACTGTGAGTCTGAATAAGTTGCTCTGAATCAGTAACAAGTTTAATACCCGCCACTGGGCAAAGATTCACCTGTCTCAATGGGAAAAAAAATCTCATCTCTCTCAATGAAAAAATGTTCAGTGCTTCAGATCATTCAATGCAAGTTTTAAATATTTAGACAGTGTGGTAGTTTTAAGTTTGTGTGCCAACTTGGTTGGGCCTGGTTGTCTGGCTGGGCAGCTAGATGTAGTTATTCCCTGTGGTGAGACTGATAATTAACTCCATGGTGGAATCTATTGGAGCAGCTGAGTAGCTTCTTTAGGGATGTGGTCTTCTTCCAGTATGTAAGACACAACTTTGAGGAAGGTCTCCACCTTATGGCACGCTTGAACCCTGCATGTAGCCAAGTTGCTGTTCAACAGCGTCCCATGTCCTGCTGATCTTGGGACTTCTTCTGGACTTGAGTGAGTGTCCTACCATGTTGTTTGCCAACACTGGGACTGTACCTTTTTACTTATCAACCTTGGGCTTGTCAGCCTCAGCAGCCAGCAGCTGTCTGAGTGAAGAAAAGCCTCCAGCTTCAGTGGGCCACCACCAGGGGGCAGAGCTGAAGTCCAAGTTTGAGGGGCTTTCACCCAGCCCCTAGAGCCTGGCACTTTGAACTTGGATTTACACCTCCAAAATTGTAAGAGAATAAACTCCTGTTTGTTCAAGCCATCTCATTTGTGTTATATTCCTGTCAGAGCGGCACCATGTAACCAAAACAGACAGTAATTTCTCCAGTTCCTGAGTACTAACAGTAGTCCCCATGCTGCTCTCTAAGCCCTGATTTTGTGGACACAGAGCAGGCCCTTTATTTTCATTCTTCTCCCTCTACCTTCCAAGGAGCACCCCCCCATCACCACCCTATGAAAATATTCCACCATCACTGGCGAGTGATGGGACAGAATGGTTGTGTTATAACCCAGTGGCCAGGTAGCGGTGAATTTGGGGTTAAATAGGACTTCTGATCCCTACCTAGTCCTGCAACAGCCCAGAAACTTCACTGACCCCAGGCTTCTTTATTGGCACCATTAAAGAAATAATTGAGCCCTGGCTGTGTTTCGTTTGAAAGGTAGACTAGAAATTCATACTCATATAGGCTTGTATTTAGACACATTTGGCTTGGCGATGAGGCCAGCACTATGGCCAGGAAAACCTTGCTGGGAGAGAGCTTGTTTAAGGATTGGATGTATCACAGCTTCCCACTGGGCATGTACAAGCTGCTTCTAGGTTGTCCACAGACAGAGCCTTGAACAGCCCTGACCCTTGGAATGAGATCGCCCTTCTGCATATCCCTTTCAATTTTTCCTATTAGATCTTTCTTGGCACTGCTCTGTTTTTAACACCTTTCTAGCACTTGCTAATCTTTTTTTTTTTTTTTTTTAACAGCAAGCTGTCTTCAAACAGAACTTTCAGCAAGAAGTGGTGTGTGGCCAGCTGCATGTAATATCATATTATTACACTGTTTCACCTCCTGTAAGGTGTTACTCATGGAGCTCTGGTGGTGCAGTGATTAAGGCAGTCAACTGCCAACCAAAAAGCTGGTGGTTCAAACCCACCAGTCACTCCACAGGAGAAAGATGAGGCAGTCTGCTTCTGTAAAGATTTAGTGTTGGAAACCCCTGTGGGCCAGTTCTACTCAGTCCTATAGGGTTGCTATGAGTCAGAATCAACTTGATGGCAGTGTTTTGTTTTGTTTAAGGTGTCATTCATTATTGCAAGATACACCTTTTTTTTTCCACCCCTACCTCTAAGAAGGGAGCTCTGGTAGTATAGTGGCTAAGACACTTGCCTGCTAACCAGACGGCTGGCGGTTCAAACCCACCAGCCACTCCTCGGAAGGAAGGTTGGACAATTCTACTTCCGTAGTGATACTGCCTTGGAAACCCAAGGAGGGGTCGCTATGAGTCGGGTTTGACTGGACAGCACATAACAACAACAACAACAAACCTCTAAGAAAAAAAAAATCCAATTAATTATAAAATACTATTTATTCATTGTTAATTAAGAAGTCCTGGTGGCACATCAGTTAAGCACTCGGCTTGTAATGGAAAGGTTGCCAGTTCGAACCCATTCAGCAGCCCCCCAAGAGAAGATCTGCTCTTATAATGGTGACAGATAAGAAAACTCTATAGGACAGTTCTACTCTGTCCCATGGGCTCACTATGAGTCGATAATTGACTCAACAGCACCTAACAACAGCCTTCATGATAAGGTACATTCTATTTCAAAGTTGCTAAAATGTAAATAAAGAAAAAAGAAACAAAAACAATCCTATTAATGGTGACTTTCAGTATTTGTATATTTTCAGTTGCCTTCTATTTATAGCTAGTGATGGAGGAAAAATGGAACCATTTCATTTACAGTGGTTACATAAATTAACTTTAGAAATAAATACATTGAAAGAAATCAAGTGGCTTTATTATTTTAAAGAATTCAGCAAATTCTAGCACAATAGCTATAGATGCCACAAGGGTGTTTATGAATAATGTGTGAGCTCCTTGAAAACAGCCCCCTGTAATGGAAAGACCCTAAGTAACCAGTTCATTCATTTTCACCTTTCAGCTAGTTGAGGAAACTAAGGCCTTGGATAAGAGAGGAATGTAATATAAGTTCACTGATTTTGGCCCCAATCTCTGGCATCCAGCTGAACTGTGCTTTTCCAATCATGTGCTCCAACCCCGGGCAGAAGTCAGCCATGCAGCTCTTCACTCAACAGTGCCTGCTCTCCCCTTCCTTCCCAGGACTAGACTCTCTCTACATACCCTGTTCAGATGTAATCTGTCTGGGTCCAAACTAGAAAGCATGGCACCAGAAGAACTAGATGATACCTGGCTACAACTACTGACCCTTCTGAAAGGGATCACAACAAGAAGTCCTGGATAAAACTGAAACCAAACCCACTGCCATCGAGTCAATTCCAACTCATAGAGACCCTCTAGGACAAAGTAGAACTGCCCTATGGGGTTTCCAAGGCTGTCAATCTTTACAGAGCAGATTGCCTCATCTTTCTCCAGTAGAGCGGCTAGTGAGTTTAAACTGCCAAACTTTTTATTAAGAGCCAAATACTTTAACCACTGTACCACCAGAGTGGGAGAAAAACATGGAACAATACTCAAAGCCTAAAAAGATCAGGATTACTAGTCTGATAGATACTGGGGGAACCTCTGTGTTTGTGGTTTTTAGTCACCATCCTTTAAACCTGGAACTGAACTCACTCTTATAGATCAACTTTCAGCTAAACAGCAGACAGGCCTATAAGGTGGCCAATAACATCAGGCATATAAGCACCCTTTAGAAAAATCAACTGTATGAGATCAAAAGGGCAGTTTTTACCCAGGAATAAAACTCAGAAGGCAGGAAGGGATAGGAAAGAAGGACAAAGAGAAATGATCAACACAGGGAAGAAGTGGCAAGAGTGCTGTTATGCTGTGGGGATTGTAATCAATGTCACAAAACCAAAAATGCACGAATTGTTCAATGGAAAACCAATTTACTCTATAAAGTTTCACACAAATCACAATAAAAAGTTCCTAGAAAACAAGAAAGCATTGGTGTACAAATCCTTTCTTACCATCATTTAGTCATTTTCAAATTTTGCATTTTGATTGATTGGTTGGCTGGAATACTTCTTCAAGCAGAGGTGTCACTAGGGAGGTTTGGGGGTGTAGAATACAGTGGGTGACACCAAAATGACTATCTATAGCATTTTTGTATAGTGTTTTGACAGAAATGTATTATTTTTTGTAAAAATATACCTAAATTTTAAAGTTAGTTATAACAATAAAAACACTTTTCATAAGTCCAGCTTACATGTATCAATATACTATAGACTAAAACTCAATGATAGTTTACTTTTTGAAGCTTCTAATGCTCTGTGTTCAGACCTGTCATTATGACCCAATTACAATAATGTTTTGAATCATCTGCACCTGCTACAAGCATGAGCTGTTGTTTTCGTTGTTGCCAGTATTTTTATAGTCACTGATTTTGTCAAATTTTCTGGTGTTTTAGCTACACTATTGTGCTAATTAGTATTTGTGAACCTATATCAATAACATTTTTGAGAATAAAGTAGTAATTAAAGGAAATGAAGGAGAAAAATCAAAAAGGCTTCTGCTCAGTTACTAATAATATAACTAATAATGTTGTAACTCAGTATAGAAAGTTTTACAAATAATTTTGTTGTTAGTATTCATATCATCTAAGAAATAGTATGTATAAGCAATTTACAAAGATATTTATCACATATTATTCTATAGTTAGAATTGGTAATAAACATTACTAAGGATTCTGTACAGTCTGGTACAAGAGGAGGTCCATGGAAGGTGTGACACCATGAGTTACTGCACTGGGTGACATATACCCTAGTGACACCACTGGCTTCAAGCAATTTTTTCAGGAAAAATATATGAGAATATACTTTTACAAATCCTTCAGTGCATAAGAATGTTTTTTCTGTTGCCTTTATACATTAAAAAACAGTTTGGCTGGGTATAAAATTCCCAGGTCATATCTTTTATTATAGCAATACTCCCTTTTTTTAGCATTTATTATTGCAGAGGAGAAATCTTAGTCTTTTGAAGGTAAAATTATCTTTTTAATATGTAATTTATCACGTCTAGATTCTTACAGGATTTGAAATATATCATTAGGATTCAAAACCAGAATTCTTCTACTTAGAGTGATCTTTTCATTATTTTTTCTATAGTGTGGTGAGGCTTTTCAGACACAGTCTCAAGATATTTTAAACTCTAGGTTTTTTCTTTCTGTTGTATATTTGATCATGCTGGAGCTGTAATGCCCACCTCTCAGAGTAGTTATAATAATTAATGAAATTTTCTCTTATAAATGAACTAGCAATTATGCTTGGCTCAACTTTTCATTCTCTTTCCTATGTCCTTCATAGTCATTACCTACAGTATTTGGACTTCTTATTTGAATAAAGATTATGTTTATTCTTACATTGGTGTAACTCATGATTATTTCTACTAGATTCCTAGTGTTGAGGGCACAAGTATTAGGTCCAAGACACTTTATGATCTGCCTGGAACACATGAGACACTTTCACCTCAGTGAAAGGGCCTTTGAGAACTGACCTGAATCACTAGGAAACCATCAGACTTTTCATCTGATAGCAATTAACACCAGACTTTCAAGAAATATTTTAAGAATGAATATATGCTTTCTGTACTTTTAGTGAGTGAGAAGGCATGAAGATTCTGCAATAATAAATTCATTCTTTCTACAGGTTCAATTAGGCTTGCTAAGCAAATGTAAACAGGATAAAAGAGTATCTCGTAAGAGAGGAAGAACTTCTTTCAAGTAGTTATTAAAGATCCATCTAGAGATTGCTTACATGTTAATTATAAATCAAGTACTCTAGAAACGCCCATTGATAAATGATTTTTATGCAAATTATAAATTACTTAAGAGAGCTCATTCACAAAATGATCTGTGCATTAATTGCAAATCAAACAACATAAATATACACAGGTACAACTGATGTATGTGCTAATTACAAAAGACACTTTAGGTACTCTCATTTACAAATTAAATACGTGTTCATTTACCACTGATAATTTTGTAGAAAATTCTATGTATCTATATTTATACTGATTACACAGGAAATAATTTTAAACATATATTTGAAAATAATCCATGTGCTAATTACATAACAAACACTTTGAAAACACTAATGTGCTGATGATTTATGTGCTAATGACATATCAAATACCTTTGAAACACCCAGATACAAACAATTTATGTCTTATTACACACCAGACATTTCAGGAACACACATGTGTAAATGATTTATGTGCTAATTACACCAACATTTAATTTCAAAAATGTCTAACAACAAATTACTTGTATGCTAATCACAAATCTAAACACTTACAATTGATTTATGTACTAATTATTAGCTGTTCTTATCTGTTTCCTTTAAGGATCCACTGTCATCAACAGATTGACAGTTTTTTAATAGTTGGTACTTATTATGAATATAAATGAAAAGTCCAAGTCTATAAGGCAAAGGTTTTAGGACCCTCTCTGTGCTCCCTGCCTCCCCCAATCTTGACAGGGTCTGATTACATTCCATGGTGCTGTGAGTCTGAGAGGCCATCTTTTCTTAGAGCAAGCTCTGAAGGTATTATCTGGGGCAAGAGTGTCCTCTTCCATTTACACGGAACCTTTAGAAGACATTCATAAATGAAGTACAGATACTTATTAGCCACTCAGTCTATGCAGCAATCTTTCACATTCAAAGGAATTATTGCTGTCCTCGATTTTTATTATTACATTGTGAGCTGCTGTCAAATTAGCAAGGGGGACCCCACGCAGAACAAAACACTCTCTGATTCTGTTCCATCCCTATGATCAGTTACCAATCAGACTATCTTAATCCGTAAGGTTTTCATTGGTCGATTTTGAAAGTAGATCATTAAGACTTTCTTTCTAGTCTGTCATAGTCTGGAATCTCTGGTGAAATCTCTTCAGCATTGTAGCAACACAGGAAGCTCCAGAGATACACAAATGGTGGCTGCGAATGAGGTACATTTAGCAGCCAGGAATAGAACCCAGGTCCTCCACATGAAAGGCAATAATTCTACTACTGAACCACCAATGCCCTTGTCCTCAATGTACTCCTACATAAATTTCATTATTTAGTTGACCAAGACCACACCAAACCCATTGCCATCAAGTCAATTCCAACTCATAGTGCCTCTGTCTGACAGAGTAGAACTGCCCCATAGAGACTCCAAGGCTGTGATCTTTAGGGAAGCAGACTGCCACATCTTTCTCCCATGGAGCTGCTAATAAGTTCGAAATGGTGATTAGTAGCTGAATGCTTTACCACTTGTGCCATTAGGGGTCCTTACCAAGATCACTATTACTTCCTTGTGTCCCCTCTGGCCTGTAATATAGCCTACAGAGGGTTTTAACATCCACTATTGTTCCGATTACTGAGTGTCGCTCTGACAAGAAATATACCACAAATGAGGTGGTCTTAACAAACAGGAGTTTATTGTTACAATTTGGAGGCTTTAAGTCCTCGGAAGGAAGGTTGGGCAATCCTACTTCCGTAGTGATACTGCCTTGGAAACCCAAGGAGGGGTCGCTATGAGTCGGGGCCGACTCGACGGCACATAACAACAACAACAACAACAAGTCCAAGTTCAAAGTGCCAGGCTCTAGGGGGTGGGTGGGTGAAAGCCCCTCAACCTTGGGGTCCAGCTCTACCTCCTGCTCCTGGCCCACTGGAGCTAGAGGTGTTTCTCCACTCAGACAGCTGCTGGCTGCAGAGGCTGAGAAACCCCAAGGTTGACAAGTAAAAAGGCACAGCCCCAATGTTACCAAACCACATGGCAGGTCATTAACTTAAGTCCACTGTAAGTCCCAAGGTTGGCAGAGCATAGCAGGCTGCTGAGTAATGACATGGCTATATGCAGGGTCCAAGCATGCCATAGGCTAGAGACCATTCCCAGGGCTTCTCCTTATATACAGGAAGCAGACCATATTCCAAAGGCAGCTACTCAGCTGCTTGTGGTAGATCCCACCATGGAGTTGATTGCCAGTCTCATCATGGGGAATAACTACCACCAGCTGCCCAGCCACTCAACCAGGCCCAGCCAAGTTGACATACCAACATAACTACCACAACTATCTTATTAGACTTTCATCTCATCAAAGAAGGATGAATGTAGAATGTAGATTCAAATTTCCAATTCTGCAAATGGGAAACCTGAGGCTGCAGGTAGCCAAGCAGTATTTCTCCTGCAGGACCTAGCTCTGCAGTGAATGCTCCTTCTACCGCCTGACCTCCAGCTGGCGCTTCCTTCACAGGGAAACCCCAAACTCTGTCACCGTCCCAGAAACATCCAAAACCAAAGTTCCAACAGTGCCCATAAGTCCCACTCTCTCCTGTTCCCCAGCCCATCCCTTGGCCTCATAGGTTTCTCAGGTCCCTGGCCTCTCCCTCCACACCACGCCTGCATTCCAAACCAGATTGGGCCCCGCTCCCGCCCCCTGCACGCTTCTCACCTCTTTAAGAGTGAAAATGTATATCCCAGAGATTGCGGCTTAATTGACTGATTAATAACACAAAACCTAATTGAATGCTCCCAGCTTGTATGTACGATGTCTTAATGTTAGAGCCTTGGGAATAAACGCGCAGTGGGAAGTCTGAACTGCTGCACAAGCACTAACACTTTCCATTTAAGAGTCAATCTCATTATACAAGAAGCTGTTCCCTTTATCCCTCTGGAAAAGCTAAAGCCCTTTCTCCCCAGACTCCCCTTGTACCAGCATCCTGAAGCTTGGGCCTGTCTGTGGAAGATGCAAATGATGCAAATGGAAGGGTGGGGTCCCTCTCCATCTCCTTCAGGCCCTCTCTCTTTCAATTGCTCTTCAGATAACTTGCTTGCTCACTCTCTCTCTCTGCCTCTCTCTCTCTGCCTCTCTCTCTCTGCCTCCCTCCCCCTTTATTATTTGTTCTCTCTGCTGCATATCTGAGCAGCTCAGTAAATATTCATGAGATGCTATTGTAAGGGCTGTGAGGAGCACAGACGAGGGCCCTCTGAGGTGATGTGTCGTTTGGCACTGCCAGTGCTGAGGGGTGAGGGAGATGGTGGGAAGCCTCCAGCCAGGCCTCCAGCTACAACCTGCTCCTTTCAAATTTCTCCTTCAGGGCGGCCTGACTAGAAGTTTGCGCACAGAGAGCTGAGGTAGACCTCCAGGACTGGGCTCAGAGTGGTAGGAGGGAAGAGTCCGGAGGGTTGCCCAGATCCAGGCTTGGTCCTGCGGATGTACTAGTCCATGCATCTCAAAGGCAGTGCTGAGGCCTTCTGGACGTCACCTCTTGGATGTCTCCAAGGCCACTGCATCTCAACCTGCCCAAACTCAGACTCATGATGGTCTACCTCCCAACCCCTCGGTCCTCTTTAGTCTTCCCCATCTGGTGGAATGCCACCTACACAAACTGAAGACCTAGGGCCTGTTCCTGACTCCTCTCTTTTCCTCAGCCCTGCCCCATCCATCTCCAATTCCTATTTACTTGACCCCCTAATCCCCTATCCCCACACCTATGTTACCTTCTTCTTTTTCCTGGGCCTCCATTCCAGCCTCCAGCGTGTCTCCCTGCACGGGCAATGCTAACATGGACTGGTCCATGCTGCGATGAGCATCACAGAGCTCGTAAGGTTTGCCAGTGGCCACCCACCACAGCCCAAGGATGTCAAGAGGAGAGGGCTTCTGTGCCAAGACGTAGGGGTGAGCCTATGGTGGCTAAAGTCTGCATGTTGACACCCTCTCCCAGTCAGTCTGAGGAAGCACTTTCAGAGCTTGGCCCTTAAAGTATAGTGTAGTCCATGGACCAGTAGGAATTCAGGAGGGCATTACCCAACAAGCAAGGTAAGCATGGGCTTCCTTATGCTTACTTACTAATCTGTAGTGAACAATTTCACATGGGGTTCACCATAGCTGATGTGGTAAAAGCATTTAAAAATTTCACTACAGGTTAGGAAGTAAGCACAAGTGAACCCATGCTTACCTTGCTTAGTGAGTACTCCATCCCTGTTAGGGACTGTAAACTTGAAAATAGGTTTTGATTCTATAGGAAGGTGCTGTGGGGTTGGGAGAGAGACAGATGCCAACCTTACCTAGAAGCAGAATCTTTAAAGTGGCAAAAAAAAAAAAAGAAACTCTACAAATTAGTAAGTAAGCACAAGTACACCTGTGCTTGCCTTCCTTACTGGGTAATCTGACACTGAGTAGGATCTTTCATGTTATATAACCAAAAAAAAAAAAAAAAAAAAAAAAAACCTCACTGCTATGGAGTCAATTCTGACTCATAGTGACCTCCACTGGGTTTCCGAGGCTGTAAATCTTTATGGAAGCAGACTTCTACCACAGAGTGGCTGGTGGGTTTGAACCACTGACCTTTTGGTTAGCAGCCAAATGCCTTGACACTGCACCACCAGGGCTCCATAGGACCTTGTTAGAAAAGCAAACTCAAGGCTCCACCTACACCTACTGCATCAGCATCTGAGTTTTAACACGATCCCCTTCGGAAAGCCCATTTGTGCTGGGAACGGGCCAGTTTAGGTGCTTCAGAAGGAGATGGGGAGCCAAGGGCGCTGGGAACAAGAAGGTCCACTCTAGGGGCCTGAATGTCCCTAACTCTATTCTGTCTGCAAACGCTTGTCAGCAGCCAGCCCAGGACCCCCACTCTATCCCCACTGAGCCAGTAAGGGTCTGATGTATCTACAGTCACCTCCCTAATCCAGCAGGCCTCCCCAGACAGGTGTGTGAACCTGTGCTCCAAGCAATTAGAGCTGCTGATCAGAAAATGGGCTGTGTATCTGTAACAAAGGGGGACTTTGCTCTCTGAGACCTCGGACAAAGGCTTCCAGGGCAGCTAATTACCAGATAGGTAGCAAGGCTCTCAACTACAGGCCTTTTAGCTCAGTTAATAAAGCAATTCGCCTGCCCTTTTGTCCTCCTCTTGTTGTGATTTCTTGGCTGACACAGTTTTTACAAAATTCAGAAGTTATACAAAGCCTGCTTCATCCAAGGTTTACTGATAGTGGGAGCAAGGGAAGGACTTGTGCCCGCCCCCCCCCCCCAAGTTCCTTGCCAGGTCAGGGCCATGGCAACTGTAGAGCCAGAACCTGGGAAGAGATGTAGGGCCTGCTCTTAGGTCCCTAGATCCCACAGCATGTATGACTTAGAGGCCTCAGTCTTGGGTTCTAGCCCAGGCTCTGACCCTTGCTAGCTGAGTATACTTAGCGAGTCACTTAACCTCTCTGTGCTTCCACTTCCTCCTCTGCTAAGGGAGTAACTGTCCATACTTTACAGGTTAGCCTAAGAACTAATCTGAATAAGATTATATATGAAGGAGCTCCAGCAGTGTAGCAGTTAAGGCATTTGGCTTTAACTAAAAGGTCAGTGGTTCAAACCCACCAGCTGCTCTGGGGAAGAAAAATGAGGTAGTCTGCTTCCATAAAGGTTACTCCAGTGGGGATCACTATGAGTTGGAATCCACTCAATGTCACAAAACAGCAACAATAACAACTTTTAAGAGAGCAGATTGCCAGCACTTTCTGCCATGGAACCACTGGGTAGGTTCAAACCACCAACCTTTTGACTAGCAGCTAAGCGCTTAACTGATGTGCCACCAAGGCTCCTTAATTACTACTTGATGGGGCATTTTTATTTCAGAATGCATGCACTCTAACAACTAGGTGACCAACTGTCCCGGTTTGGCCAGATTGAGAGGCTCACCCAGGACTTCCAGTGCTAAAGTCAAGATGGTGTTGGAAAAACCAGGACAGCTGGTTACCCTGTTAAGAACTCTGGTCCTGGCTCTGTTTCAGGAACAGGGAATGCAGAATGAGCAAGATGCAAATCCTGAGCTCCTGGATCTGAGCCAAAGGAAGAAAGGAAGGAAGGAGGAAAGAAAGAAAGAAAGAAAGAAAAAAAACCAGATTCACTGCCCTCAAGTTGGTCCTGACTCATAGTGAACCCTCCTTGGGTTTCTGAGGCAGTATCTCTACAGAAATAGATTGCCCAATCTTCCTTTTGAGGAGTGGCTGGCAGGTTTGAACCACCAGCCTTCTGCTTAGCAGTCAAGTGCCTTAGGCACCAGAGCTCCTGAGGGCCTAATAGGGGGAAAGAAAAAAAGAACTGCAATTGGGTGGGCCAACAAGCTTCCCCTCTCAATTTCTGCATAAATTCTGGGGTTGAAGGGTGCTGCTGGGTTGCTGCATCTCTGATCCC
The DNA here is from genome assembly GCF_000298275.1 of Orycteropus afer afer. NCBI lineage: Eukaryota > Metazoa > Chordata > Mammalia > Tubulidentata > Orycteropodidae > Orycteropus > Orycteropus afer. The sequence goes on from NW_006921784.1 coordinate 2,591,237, forward strand.
CTGTGGGTGTTAGGACTCCTGATCCCAACCTCACAGCCCTATATCTGCTCTGACCCCAGCAACCTGTTTTAGTGTCTTCTTCTCCTTCAGCCTGACTTTGATCTTTTTTTTTTTGGTTTCTGAATTCTGAGGATTTTTCTTCTCCCACTAGGGTAGGAACATTTGCATAATTGTGTTTATGATTGTATTGTATCCAGAATTCTATGTGTGTGTCATGGGAGAGGAGCCGGTCCATACCAGCTCAGTCAGCCATGTTGCTGAAAGTCCTCTATGATCTTCTTTTCATAAAATAAACTTTTAAAAACCAAAGCGTAGCATACATATGGAAAACAGGAACCTGTTATGATGTACAGCTCAAAATATGTTCACAAAGTCAACATACCATGTACCTTGTTGTTGTTGCCGTATGCTATCAAGTCGGACCCGACTCATAGCGACCCCTCCTTGGGTTTCCGAGGCAGCATCACTACCTGGGTGATGGGGCAAGTAGATTGCCCCATTTTCCTTCTGAGGAGTGGCTGGTGGGTTTGAAGCACCAGCCTTCTGGTTAGCAGTCAAGTGCCTTAGGCACTATGCTACCAGAGCTCCCACCATGTACCCACCACCCAGATATAAACAGAATATAATCAGCACCTAAAAGCCCCATACTCTATTCCACTCAGTGCTCCCCAAAGGTCACCCTTGTCCTGTCTCTTGACACCACCCATTAGCTTTGCTTGTTCCAAATCTTTATAAATGGAATCATGCATTGTGTTCTTTTTTGTGCCTGGCTTCATTCATTAAACATTATGTTTGTGAGATTCATCTGTGTTCTTATGTTATAGATCACTCATTTTTATTGCTGCATAGTACTCCATTGGTGGCATGGCTGCCAACCCATCTAGTGGCTCCACTGGCAATCTGCTTCAGTAAAGATTATAGCAAAGAAAGCCTTTGTCACATGGGGTTGCTAGGAGTCTGAGTCTGAGTCGACTCAATGACACACAACAACAACAACAACAATAAGTATTTCATTGTTTTACTGGACCATAATTCATGTATCCATTCTACTGCTTATGGGCAAGAAGTGGTTATATCAAATACAGTTGCTATGAGTACTTGGTGAACACACATATGCATTTATGCAGGATGTATAATCTTCTTAATGGTCTTATAAGCATGTGAATGCTGGATGATAAAAAAGGAAAATTAAAAAAAGAATTGATGCATTCAGATTGTGGCGTTGGCAAAGAATATTGGAGAGACATCCCTTGGATTTCCAGAAGAATGAACAAATCAGTCTTAGAAGAAACACACGCAGAATGTGTCTTAGAAATGAGGACAGAGAGACTTTGTCTTATTTGCTTTGGACACGTCATCAGGCAAGACCAGTCACTAGAAAAGGACATCATAGTTCAGGAAGGAGAGGGCCAGTGAAGAAGTGAGATGCTCGTAACAAAATAGATTGATACTGTAGCCTCAACAACGAATCAAACACACCAACAATCAGGAAGGTGGTGCCAGACCAGGGCACGCTAGGTCTCGTTACACATGGGGCTGCTTTACATTGGAGGCTGACTTGAGGACAAGCACAGCCCCAGACCTTGGGATGGAATTGCTGGTTCATAGGTAAGCACACAGAAAGATCTACTTGCTAAGCTCCTGCTTGCCCTCTTGAGTCTGTTTCCCCAGCTCTGTTTCAGGCTCTTGAGTGTCGTGTCATGTCATTGTTGTTGTTGTTGTTGTTAAGTGCCGTCGAGTTGTTTCCGACTCATAGCGACCCCATGCACAGCAGAACAAAACACTGCCCGA
>NW_006921784.1:2596230-2611145 GCF_000298275.1 Orycteropus afer afer
AAGGCGGGCTTGTGCTTACTCACTGATCTGCACTGAACACGTCATGTCATTACCCCCTACTATATGCCCAGTGCCTTGCACACAATAGGGGCTTAATAAATGCCAGTGAAATAAATGAAGGAATGAATGAGTGAATGAATATACATCTGACAAGGGTCCCAGATGGCAGATCCAGGTTTGGTTATTAATCTGCCCCCATCCTTGCCTGGACCTGGAGTGCCCAGCCTATGAGAGCCCAAGGGGCAGGGAGCAGAGCTGCTGAGTAGAGTGGTCCTCCCTTGCATGGTGTCCCCAACACCTGCCCCTCATCTTTCCATCCAGGCCTCCCCATGCTGCGGCTTCAGTCCCTCCCATCTTTTGAAAGAGCCAAACTGCATGACCTTCAGCTACCCAGGAGTCCTCTCCTCTGGAAAACACAATTAGACATGTTTCTCTTCTGGACGCAGGGCGTCAGGGAGCCTGGAAAGGTGTTTTTGTTCCCAGTCTTCTATCGTTTTCAGAAATGTCTACAGCGCTGACAGCTCTGGGAGAGGAGGTAATTCCCCTTCAAGCTAATCAATATGAGAGCCTCAAGGTGCCTCACGCCAGTGTCAAACACAGGGTTTTCAGCATCAAAGTGTTTACAAGGCTTCCGTGAGTTCCTTTTATTCTCTGTCAGGTTGGTAAGGACATTGTAGCTTCCAAACATACCAAAGTCACAAAGTGCCTGGTTCTTGAGACTATGTTCATGTGCACAAAGAAGCATGTGTGTGTGAGAGAGAGAGGGGGAGAGAGGAAGAGAGACAGAAAGAGAGAGAGTCTAGAGGTGGGGAGAAGACAGGGGAAAGAAGGAAATGGAATGAAAGAGAAAAGAGAGATAGAAGGACAAGGGATGAGAAAGAAAATCCAGACAGGGAGAGAAGGTGAGAGGTAAGAGGAGGAGAGGAGAAAAAAGATGGAGTAAAGAAATGAATGGGGAAGAAAAAGAAAGTGACAGGGACGGAGACACAATGGAGAAAGATTGAAGGAAATGAGTGAAGTAGACACAGAAGAAAAGAGAAAAAGAGAAGTAAAAGATGAAGAGAAAGGAAAGAGAGAGAAACTAGGGAAGGGATCCAGGAGAGGGGGAGACAATGGAGACAAAACACCGGGAGAGAAAAAGGAGTGAGAAGGAGGTACAGCCAGCAGACTCAGGATCCCCTCGGTTCAGGACTTTACCTCCATCAGTTGTCTGGCAGACACCAAAACCCTGAGACCCAGGCAGCAGGGGTGGCCAGGCCCCAGTGAGCTGGAGTCCCTGGGTGGTACAGACAGTGGACACCCTCAACTGCTACCCAAAAGGCTGATGGTTTGCGTCTACCCAGGGGTGCCTTGGAAGAAAGACCTGGTGATCTCCTTCCAAAAACTCAGCCCCTGAAAACCGTATGGAGTTCAGGTCTACTCTCACATACATGGGGTTGCCACGAGTCAGAATCAACGGCAAGTTGTGATGGGTGGTTTGTTCAGAACGGAATCAAGACGACTTGAAATGTGGCTGCCAAGACACCCACTGAGCTCCCCAGTGGCCCCAGAGAGGAGCAGAAGCCAAGGGGACTTAACATTTTCACCTCTTTGCAGAATCATGAGTGTCTGTGCGTTGGCTGGACCCATACTTTACACAGTCCAAGAGCCCAGTCGGTCCCTCTGCCCCTCCATCCTCATCTTGACTGAAACCAAAGGAGTAAAGATAGTCCCTAAGCTTCTAGGGGCTCTGATGCCGTGTACGGCAAATCATTGCAAAACGGTGTGCTGCTCCCATGTGGATGAACTCCTCAAAGAAGGATACTCTGACACAGCCCACTAGTTACCACAAAGTCAGCCTGACTCATGGAGGCTCCAACGTGTGTCACAGTAGAACTGTGCTCCATAAACTTTTCGATGGATGATTTTTTGGGGAAGTGGTTGCCAGGCCTCTCCTTTGAGGCACCTCTGCGTTGGGGAATCTCCATCCTTCTGCTTAGCAGCCCAGCATGTCAACTCTGCATCACCCAGAGGCCTGCTTTGGCACAGAGTCCCTATGAAGTAATCATTGCATGTGCTCTGTGATGCAGGGTGCATATTAACTGCATTCGATCGGCAGCTGAACTGAACCTCACAAAGCATCACCACCACCACCCCCCCAAAAAAATCACTGCCATCAAGTTGATTCCGACTCATAGTGACCCTACATTGGGTTTCCAAGGCTGTAAATCTTTACAGAAGTTGATTGCTCCATCTTCCTTCCATGGAGTGGCTGGTGAGTTCGAACCACCAACCTTCTTGTTAGCAGTCAAATGCCTTAGGCACTGCACCACCAGACCTCCTTTAAAAAAAATAAAAAGCACAGAGAAATCTAATTAGCTGTCTTTTGCTTTTTTAAAGATAATATTTGCTCCCCATTCCTTTTGGAAATACATGACTTCAGACACTTCTTTCAAAAAATAAGAAGGATCATACTAATAGGAATCCTATGATGGAAATTCTAATGAAAAAAACCAGAAGCAGCATTGATCTTTGGGATCTCTGGCATTGGATGTAAAATCTTGCTTGGAACTTTCCAGAGACCTGGGTAAAACTAAAATAAATGAATTTAAAAAAACAAGTTGCAAAACCCTTGTAAGAATATTTCCTTCACGGCATATTCCTGACTCTGAACTCAGAAAGAAATGTGTCAAACAAGACTTTATTTAGACACCAAAGAATAAATTCATGAGCAAACTCTTCAAAGGAGCAAAATTCATAGTCATGTTTATAATCACAGCACTTCAGCAAAGACGATTCTGAAAAAAGATATGGTTAAAAAATCAAACTCACTGCCGTGGAATCGGATCCCACTCATAGCAACCCCTCCTTGGGTGTCCAAGGCAATATCACTATGAAGGTAGATTGCCCCAACCTTCCTTCTGAAAAAAGATAGGTTATGCGGTCTAATTCTGTTTCTAACCAGAACAACAACAACAAAAAGGAGTGTTGCCTGCCAAGTCTGTTGCGACTCACAGCAACCCTGTAGGACAGAGCAGAATGGCCCCCATAGGAAGAAGACTGCCTTATCTTTCTCCTGCGAAGTAGCTGGTGGGTTCGAAACACTGAACTTCCCATTAGCAGCTGAGTCCTTAACCACTGTACCACTAGGGTTCTTTGTTTTTAACCATTCCTTACTAATTTGTTTATTTCTTGTCACCTTGTTCTGAGCTACTGAACAATCCTCAGTCCTCTAGTGTGTGACTTTTTGTGTGTGAGGAGGTGGCTGCCCGAGGTTAAACAGTTACGCAGTCAGAAGGGCTGCAATTTGTAACCAGGGACAAATTCTACTGAAAGGCCTTTAATTATAGTTAATATCATTACGTTGTTGCAGTCCAGTTGACTCCGATGCATGGCTGAGGCCATGTACAACAGGACAATACGTTGCCCGTCCTCTGCCGTCTTCAATTGTTGGAACACTCGAGTCCACGGTTGCAGCCACTGTGTTCTTCCCAGCGCCTTCCAACCTAAGAGTCCCATCTTCCCACTGTACCAGACAACACATAGTCTGTTGTGACCACAGATTTTCATTGGCTGATTTTTGAAAGTGGTCACCAGGCCTTTCTTCCTGGTCTGTATTAGCTGGAAGCCTTGCTGAAACCTGTCCACCATGGATGGCTCTGCTGGGATTTGCAATACTGGTGGCATAGCTTTCAGCATCAAAGCAACAAAGTGACAGACGGGTGGACGAATAGGATTGTGACATTAAACACAACACGTAATGTATATCAGTATATTGTTAAAGCTGATATTAGGTCAGTTTTCAACTCATAGCCACCCCCATGTGTCAGGAGTAGAATTATCCCATAACGTTTTTGTTTGTTTGTCTCTTTTTTTTTTTTTTTAATTATGCTTTGGGTGCAAATTCACAATGTAGATTTTCTGTGCTCTTTATGGATGACAGGTCTCTCTTACATAATATATAAAAATTTTGTCATCACCTATAGATAACATATTATTTAAGGTTTTGACTATCTGTTCATTAGGAAGAATCAATTTGGAAAAAAGAAAAAAGAACAAAAGGAAACCTCAAAGAAAATACATATTCATCCTTCAGATAACAATAGATCACACATCCAAGGTCTCCCCGCTCCTGGTGCTAGCCACACTGACCCCAGTCAGCAGGCACCAACTTCCACAGCCCAGGGTCGGCGAGCAACAGCCTGCTAAGCATTTATAGCAGGTGTTTTACCTTTAATAACTCTGTGATGTAATTATGCAAAAATTTGTCCAAGTCTATTTTCAAACTATTTATACATTCAGCATTTACCCAGTTGGAGGAGGGGATGGATACGGAAAAAAGAGATTCTAATCTCATGAGTTGTGGATTTTTTTTTTTTTTTTTTGGTCCTAAAATGGCTTAAAGGGGAGCAGAGTGTGCTAGAGGCAATTGGTCCTGTATTGAGAGCCTGCTGTGTGCCAGGCACCATGCTGGGGCTTTGGAAGTAGCCCCTCATTTAATCCTCATCACTCCCCTACATGGTGGGGATCACGTTTCACGGATGAGGAGACAGGTTCAGAGATGTGCTGGCAGTCACCCAAGCTCACACAGCCTGTGTGGACAGGATTTGAAACCTGGTCCATTTGCCGACAAACCTTGTGACTTTTTGCACGATCCCAGGTTTTCTCTGAGGGTCACGGGCAATGACACCACCTCCTTGGAACAGCCACCTGGGTGCTGAAGGGACACGTGTGATTTCAACTATTCTGTATAAATTGTCCCCTAATGTAGGTTCCCCCCTGGCCCCGTTCACTCCCTAAAGTCTAACCCATTTTCCAGGGGCCTCCTGGATGCACAAACGGTTTGCACTCAACTACTCATCTAAAGGTTGGCGGTTCAAACCGTGGCCAGCGGTGCCACAGAAGACAGGCCTGGTGTCTGTTTTCATAAAGTTGTGTTTTTGTTGTTAGGTGCTATTGAGCTGATTTTGACCCACAATGACCCCATGGGACAGAGTAGAACGGTTTCATAGGATGTTCTAGCCTGTAATCTTTATGGAAACAAATGAGCAACTCTCTTCCATGGAGTTGCTGTGTGGCCTGAACCACCCACCTTTTTTTTTTTTTTTTTTTTGCTATCAGCTGAGCACTTGACTAGGGCTCATCCCTAAGGACTGCAGCCAAGAAAACTCTATAGGGCAGTTCTGCTCTGTAACACATGGGGCCGCCAGGAGTCAGAATCCGCTTGATGGCAACAGGTCTGGGGTTTTTTGGTTCTGAAGGCAACAGGCTTTGGGAATGTGAGGCTGAATATGGCAGGCGTCTCCCAGCCTCCAGAGTCCATGAAATACTCAAGAAAGCACACAAGGACGTTCATAAAAAGGCAATTTCTTCTGCACGCAGGGGGGGATAAAAGCCACAATATTTTCCCATTCTTTTTCTTCCGAACTTGATGAAAACATAAGACCATCCACAGGCAGGAAACAGAAAATGATCAGTTCACAGCGGGCAGCGGCTGTGTCTGCACACACAGGGCACTGCTTCACTTCGAGGGGGGTAACAGGCTGGTGCCTCGGAAGGATGGTCTTCATGCCGCGGCCCGGTGGGGGGTCTTCCCCTCTGTGGGCCTCTCACCAACCCCATCTTGGCTCTGGCTTGGCCCCTCCTGACTCTGGTTGGTCTCCGAGGCTGCAAGTGACCTGGGTTAAGTTTCACAGGTCCAGGTGAGCCTTGTCTTTGGCTTTGGTCTCTCCTCCTAGGGGTCGCATTAGGAGTTAAAGAGGCTGAGCCAATGCCTTTGGCGGTCTTGCAGAAGAAGATGATCAGGAGGTCAGAGTTCCAGCACTGGCCTCCTGTTTCTAACCATTTGAACTTGGGAAAGACAATACCTCTGGGAAAGAATATTTTTCTGACATTTAATGCAATTAAGGATTAAGGAGAAGGCTCAGTCACCTGTCCCTGCATCAGACAAGTCCCTGGGCTCCCACTCTGTTGGAGCATCTGTTGTTGTTGTTAGTTACCATTAAGCTAATGCCAACTCATCTTGAGGAGCTCTGGTGGCATAGTGCCTAAGGCACCTGACTGCTAACCAGAAGGCTGGTGGATCAAACCCACCAGCCACTCCTCGGAGGGAAGGTTGGGCAATCTACTTCCATAGTGATACTGCCTCAGAAACCCAGGAGGAGTCGCTATGACTCCAAGGCACATAACAACAACAACTCACCACGACTCCATGTGCGACAAAGCAAAATGCTACCTGGTCCTGGACCATCTTCTTGGCCGTTGGTCTGCTTGAATCCATTGTTGCAGCCACTGTGTGTTTGGAGTGAGCTCTGGTGGTGTAGTGCTTAAGGCATCTAACTGCTAACCAGAAGGTTGGCAGTTCAAACCCACCAGCCACTTTACAGAAGGAAGCCTGGGCAATCCACTTCCATAAAGACATATCATCTCAGAAACACAAAGGGGGTTGCTATGAGACAGAATTGACTCGATGGCAGTGAGTTTGGTTTGGTTTGGTTGGTTCCGTCCTAGGAGGTCCGTCTCCCAGCACTCACTGTATTGGACAATGTTCTGTTGTGACACACAGGGTTCTCGTTGCCTGATTTCAAAAGCTGATTGCCAGGTCTCTCTTCCCTGTCTGTCTTAGTCTGGAAGCTCTGCTGAAACCTGTCCACCATGGGTGACCCTACTGGTATGGGCAGTGCCCATGGCCTCAGCCTCACAGTCACATGCAAACTACCCCAATACAACGAATTGACAGATGGGCGGTGGGCTGGAGATTTCGATTTGTATGAAACAATATTTTTAGGAAAGAAGGAAGTCTGAAAGCCACTGTTGCCACAGAAGGATTGGAATCAACAGCCATGTCACCCACCACCCGGAAGCCTCAGACTCCAGGGTTTGCTCTCCTGGACAATGGAAATAGGAGCATTCACTTCACTTGCCTGTTGGAGAAACACACAGGAGCCACATAGGAGCATGTCAAGACACAGGGCCTGGTCCTAGAGGGTGAGCAGAGGAGTTGCCCTCCTCTCCTTCCTGAGGGTTACCCACAGTCTGGAGGGGCTTATCAACTGAAAACACGTGGACAGGAAGAGAGATGGATTGGGTAGGTGGAGCAGGGCAGCAAGAGGGAGATGGACATTGGCAGTGTGGTCCTGCCTTTGAGTATGGGGTACTCATACAGCACTAGACAGGGGAGCCCTGGGTCTCAGCAAGGGTGTGCAGCATGAGTGTGCAACCTCCACAGTCAACTTGCTCAGCTGTCACTGTGTTGAAATTCTTCGTTTTTGAACAAGAAGCCCACATCTTCGTCTTTCACTGGATCCTCGGTGTTCAGTAGCTAGTCCTGAGTCTTAGCACTACAAAGGCCTCAAGTGACTGCATTTCAGCTTCTGCAGCTACAAAATAGGTTGATTTGAGGACAGCGTAATGATGTATTGGTGATACTGACCCTCTTCTGAGGGTCCTTGCAGACTGTGCTAAGAAGCTTCCTGCACCTGGAAACTGTTTGACATTACATAAACATGTATTAGGCACCCCAATGAGATCTGGACTCACCACGCAAATGCCCATCTAGGGAGAGCAGAAATCATGTGGATGGGAACCCAGGGAGATCTATGTTCAAATCCTAACCCCTCAACTGACTCACTCACTAGTCATGGGGCCTTGGAAAAATGCCTGCCCCTCAAAGTGGTGTCTTCATTGATGAAGTGGGGCTGTTAACAACATCTCCCTGTGTGGTGGTTGGAGTATGGGGTAGAATATTGGACATGTCACGGTCTGCCAGAGGAAAGAACAAATCTGTCTTGGAAGAAGTACAGTCAGAAAGCTGCTGAGAAGTGAGGCTGGTGAGACTTCATCACACATACCTTGGGCATGTTATCAGGATGGACCAGCCCCTGGAGAAGGACATCATGCTTGGTGAACTAGAGGGTCAGCACAAAAGAGGGAGACCCTCAATGAGATGGTGTGATGCAGCAGCTGCAACAATGGACTCAAACAGCAAGACTGGGAGGCCAGTGCAGGACCAGGCAGTGTTTTGTTCTGTTGGACGAAGGGTCACTATGAGTTGGAATAACTCAACACCACCTAACAACGACATGGTGCTGAATAGGTTTAAGAAGAGTTTTCAGACTAATATGGGCTACAAAGAATGGCCCAGTGATCAACAAGTCACTGGGGGATTCAATGAGATTTTGTGTGTTAAGCATGGTGTCAGGCACTTCAATAAAATCAATTGCCACAAGTCGACTCCCACTCATGGTGACCCCATGTGTCTCAGAGTAGACCTGTGCTCCATGGGATCCCAAAGGCTGATTTTTCTAAAGTAGCTTCCCAGGCCTTTCTTCCAAGGCACCTCTGAGTAGACTCAATCCTGCAACTACTCAGTGAGCAACAGAGCACGTTAATGGTTTGCACCACTCAGGGATTCCAATAGTAACAGATGACATTCATTCATTTACTCATTGAGCATCTTCCATGAGGCAGGCAGGCACTGGGCTTGACTCTGAACATCCAGTGAGGACAAGACAGGCACAACTTTGACCCTCATGGGGCTCACAGTCCAGACGGGGAGGCATGAAATAAGCCAAGGCTGTAGGGCAGCTTCAGAGGGCAACTGGCACGACAAGTAACAAGAGAGCAAGGAAGGGCAGGGCATGACAGCTCTGCCATTGGGGATGAGGTCATTAATCATATCATTTCATTCAAACTCAGACATTGAACTCTTCGTGAGCTAAAGCCAAGGATCTCAGCCTCACTCCCAATGTGTCTACAGTTTTCCAGAAATTTCCTGATCACTCTGTACAACTCCACTGTCGAGAAGGTGCTGTGTCCTTCCCACCCCCAGGAGGGCCAACCAAAACAAATTGAGTCGGTTCTGATTCACAGCGCCCCTAGAGGACAGAGCAGAATAGCCCCCACAGTTTCCAATCTTGATGGAGGCAAAGCCCAAACCAAACCCGCTCGGTGGAGTCAATTCTGACTCATAGCGCCCCTACAGGACAGGACAGAACTTCCCCCATAGGGTTTCCAAGGCTGTACATCTTTATAGATGCAGACTGCTGCATCTTTCACCCACAGAAGAGTGGCTGGTGTCCGAACCACAATCTTTCTGTTAGCAGCCAACCACTTGGCTTGGCTGAAACACCACCAGACTTCCTTAAAATATCATCAGAAGACCCCAAACAGAGTCAGGGAGTCCTTGGGCCCCACCCCAAAGCTGGTGAGCCCTAAGAATAAACAGAAATGAAAATAAATAAATTAAACTGATCATTTGTTTAAGAAGGGGGCAAGCAGGCACCCAAGAAAAATGATACCCGGTTAGATGGCGGGTTTCTAATGAATGTGCAGGTAATGAAATAAACCCGTTCAGGCCACACTTGGCCCTGATCTTCCCAGGCCCACATTAAAAAATGGAACATCTGTGATGATTTAATTTACATCTTAATAACAAACAGGCCTCGAGAAACCCGCGGATAAATGCCTTTTATTGCCGGCGTATCTTTTGCACTGCAGCTTGAATGAAAACTCTGGTAATTAATTGTTTTAAACGATTCTATTAAAAAGTGGCTGCAAGAGCTGCGTGCCGAATGTTTATGCGGCCCGGGCTGCCGACAGGAATACAGACAAGCCGAGGAGCAGGCACCCAAGGAGGGGATTTAGTTTTGCTTATTTTTTTTTTCCACATTCACTGCCTTAAAGCCACGCAGCCCTTTTATTTATTTTTCCAAAGGGAAAGATGCAAAGCCCATTAAAATTTCTCTTCCTTTTTTTTTTTTTTCTCCCCCAAGTCTTAACTGTCAGTCTTGGAATTGACAAATGGATGTTCCCCTTTGTACCAACAATGTTGAGTTTGATACTCTCCCATCCAAACTGGAGGCACTTTAGGACTGGGGAATTCTGACCGCATGTGTCCCACGGCTAGCCCTGTGATTTCTTATCTGGAAAATGGAGCAATCCTGTTACCCATCATTCAAGCCAGCCAGTCAGAGTTCCTAGAAGGTCCTTGGATGTAGTGGACCCTTTGCCCTGGCCAACTTGTACCACCCATCTGTCAGTGTGATGGACTGGGGTAGACCGTGGTGCTGGAAGCTAGGCCACTGGTATTTTCAATACCAACAGGGTCACCTGTAGTGGACAGGTTTCAGCAGAGCTTCCCGACTAAGACAGACTAGGAAGAAAGGTCTGGTGATCTACTTCCAGAAATTAGCCAATGAAAATGTTATGGATCACAACAGAACATTGGCCAACTTGCTGGCTTTACTTCATCATCAGGGGGATCCATCGCTGAAGGAAGACATCATGTTTGGTGATATGGAGGGCCAGCAAGGGACACCCTTGGTAAGAGGAATTGGGACGATAGCTGTAACGACGGACTCAAACATGGCAGAGATCAAGAAGATGATGAAAGACCAGTCAAAGTCTGGTTCTGTTGTACGTAAGGTCACCATGAGTCAGAGTTCACCCAGTGACAGCTATCTATTTGCCTAAGTTGTACAGGCAGGACCTCTGTTGAAAAACTATTCCTCAAATATGAAGTAAGCATCTCCAACATGAAAGGTCCATGGTGACACAAAGGTTTGATGCTTGGCTGCTAACTGAGCGGTTAACAGTTTGAACCTACCCACCAGCACCTTGGAGAGAAGGCCTGGCATGTGCTTACATAAAGATTACAGCTAAGAAAATTCTAACATCTTGGAGCACAGTTCTACTCCATAACACACTTTTACTCTATAAGGCCATGAGGCAGAATAGACTTCTATCCCCAGTCCCTTGGGAAGACCCATCACAACTCATCACAGGGAGGATCTTTGTCTGTGGGGTCAGAACGTGGAATGGGGAGGGGTCTGGACTCAGAATGCTGAGTGAGTCACGTCCCTTGATGAAGCTTGCCCTTCTTGTCCCCTGTCCACATTTAAGCCTTCCTAGGCCCTGGACCCAAGAAAACGTGGTGGAACATCAGTTAAGCACCCAGAAAGTTTGGCTGTTCGAACCCACCCAGTGGCTTAGCAGAAGAAAGGCCTGGTGATCTGTTTCCATAAAGATGACAGACAAGAAAGCCCTCGGGGCAGGGCTACTCTGAAACACAGGGGGTCACCATGAGTCAGAACGGACTCAAGGTCACCTAGCAACAACGGTAGCCCCTGGCCCCACACTAGGCCACCCACTGCCGTGGGTAAGAGCGCTCTGTGTCTGAAGGGGGCCCAAAAGATGCCAAGTGCCTGAGGGGCGCCCCCAGCACCGTTGCTGGGTTCCCAGCAAGGAAACGAGGATAACAAGGCAGCTGTTGGGTCGCCATGTTCCCCCTTTGCTTCTGAATATTTTTCAAATTCTATTTTAACTTCCAGAATATGTCTCCCATAAACAGATCCTTCACAGAAGTGGAAATGTATCTGGTTAACAAACATATGGAGAAAAGTTCAACTTCAGTGGTAATCAGAGGAAATAAATTAAAGCAAAGAGATACCATTTTCACCTAATTGGAAAAACTACTTGTTTTTTTTTTTCCTTTCCTCTCTCTGTTATGGATCTGACTTACAGAGGAAGAGCAGGGTGGGATGAGAAGGCCCCCTCTTTTCATGGCAGCAACGTGGTGCTACAAACCAAGGACTTCAGCAAGCACCCCCTGACCCCACACCTCGCAGCGGTGAGGGAGTAGTTTAGATTCCGAAAGAAAATACCACCCGCACAGAGATACCCCTATAGCATCATGTTGTGGTTGTTAAGGGCCATAGAGTCAGCTCCAGCTGATGGTGACACTAAGTACAACAGAATGAAACGGTGGTGCACCAGCCTCACAATCTTTACTGTGCTTGAGCGCGTCGCCGCAGCCACCGTGTCAGTCCATCTCCTTGAGGGCCTGCCCTTTCTCGCTGACCCTCCACTTTACCAAGCATGACCTCCTTCTCCAGGGAATGGTCCCTTCTCACAACGTGACCAAAGGAGGTGAGACGAAGTCTGGCCATTCTCGCTTACAAGAAGCATTCTGGCTGCTCTTCTTCTAGGACAGATTGGTTCATTCTTCAGGCAGGCCATGGTATTTTCAGTATTCTTCACCAACAGCACAACTCAAAAGGATCAACTCTTCTTTGGTCTCCCTTGTTCATTGTCTAACTTTCATGGGCATATGAGGCAACTGAAAACACCATGGCTTGGATCGGGCCCACCTTAGCATTATGTATGAGCCTCCAAATGGGTAACAACCTAGATGTCTACCCAGGAGAGAACATAAACAAATTAGGACCTATCTGGAGGGAAGCCCATTACACAGACATTCCAATGTTTACCAAAATGAATGACAACATGGAAACGTAATCAGAACGTAGCAGTAATTGAAAAGGAAAAAATGGGACACAGAGATGATGATACCAAGTACAAAAAGAAAAGAAAAACAGAGGCAGGACAGAGAAACACAAAACAATAAAAGACCCTCAGGTTGCATGGATGCAAATGGAAAGACCAACATCCCATTGGTTCTGGTTTGTGTATTGCTCATGTTGTTCTCCTGCCACCAGGTGTGCTTCCATTCTTTAGGAGAAATTCTTATTCCCCCATCATTTCTCCCCTTTCCACATGGAGAGTTTGCTAGTTGCTGGCAAGCCAGCTCCGACTCGTGGGGACCTTCTATATAACAGATGAAAGGTTGCCCAGTCCCGCGCCATCTTCGGTCATCTTCATGACGATTGGCATGTTTGAGTCCACTGTGGTGGTTACCGTCAGTCCGTCTCCTGGAGGGTATCCCGTTCAGAGAGTAGCAGTAGAAAGTTTGGTCTCTGGAATATGACAGAGGGGAGCTTGTTACTGGAGTTCCTCCATTAAGCAGCCCTGTGCCTTTGGGCACATAGCCTCCTTCTCTTAGCCTCAGTTTCCCCATTTGTAAAATGGGTCTAATCACACCTTAGAAGGCTGTCATAGGGAATTTAGAATGAAATGAATGCATGATAGCCTCAGAATCAGCCTAAGGTTTGGTCAGCCCACAACAAGTGGCCAATGTTGTTACTTATTATAGTTTTCATTAAAATTAGACATTGCTTATCAAAGGCAATTGTATGCATTAAAAAATACATGCTGTTGTTGTTGTTGTTATGTGCCGTCGAGTAGGACCGAACTCATAGCGACCACTCCTTGTGTTTCCGAAGCAGTATCACTACGGAAGTAGATTGCCCCATCTTCCTTCCAAGGAGTGGCTGGGGGGTTTGAACCGCCAGTCTTCTGGTTAGCAGTCAAGTGCCTTAGGCACTATGCTACCAGAGCTCCCCCCACCAAAAAAAAAAAGAAAAAGAAAAAGCCCACTGCTACTGAGTCGATTCCAACTCAGCAACTCTCATTGGGTTTCCATGGGTAGAAATCTTTACCAAAGTAGGTTGCCTCATTTTCCTCCTGTCGTTCAGCTGGTGGGTTTGAACTGCTGAACTTCTGGTTAACAACCAAATCTCAAATGTCCATAATGTGCTCAGAATTGAGACCACAGACCGATAAAGGTACCTGGTTGTTGTTGTTATGTGCCGTCGAGTCGGCCCTGACTCATAGCGACCCTTCCTTGGGTCTCCGAGGCAGTATCACTATGGAAGTAGGATTGCCCAACCTTCCTTCGCATCCAAATGTCTCATCCCATATTTTTTCAGGGCTCCCCCATGTTTTCCAGTGGAGGGGGACCTTCCCACTGTCCCTGGCCTCCAACATCATGTCTTTAAGAAGCACCTTTTGAATGGAGACCTGGGGCAGGAAGAAGGAGACTTAGCTGCCAGGGGAGTCAGAGATCAAGGTCAAGATTCAGGGAGATGCCTTTGCCCCACCTGACCTCCAGTTTCCTGATCTGTGAAATGGGTGGGTGGGTCTCAATTCCCTTCTCCCAGTGAGTATTCCCCAGATTAGGGTGCTTTGAGAAGCTCATAGGTGAGAGCCTTTGATGGACCCAAGGGTACAGTGTAGTCCCTTGTAGGAGATTCACAACGCTCATTGTGTGGTAGAAAGAAATCATTTTTTTACTAAATGTATTTGACAATGGAAACCCTTCCACAACTGTGTTGTTGTTATTGTTTTGCTGCCTGGTAACATTTGCTAAACTGGAGGTGACACTTGGAAAGACCAAAGTTAACGCAATTCTTTGATTCTGCAAACACAGGGGGTCGCCGTGAGTCAGAATGGTGCGTGCCAGGCTGGGTCCTGGGTACTAAGGATAAAGCAAAGATCGGGACAGATGAAAATCTCTGCCCTTGAAGAGGCGGAGCCACGGCGGCGGTGCACACATTAACCCACTCAGCTGCTAACCGAGAGGCTGGGAGTTCGAGTCCAACCAGAGGTTCCTCAACAGAAACGCCTGGCTATCTGCTCTGAAAAACCAGCCATTGGAAACCCTATGGGGTGCAGTTCTGCTGTGACATGCGTGGGGTTGCCATGAGTTGGAATCAGCTGAAGGCAACTGGTACTGGTACCTTAAAGAGACCAACAGAAAAGAAACCAAACCAGCACCATAAATCAATAAATGATACAGTCTGATAGACGGTGGCAAGTGCTGTAGGGAAAACCATGGCAATGGGCAAGGAAAGCACAGGGGAAGGGGAGGGTTGTGATTTTCAATAAGGTGGTCCAGGAGCAAACCTGTCCTGGAAGGAGTGCAGCCGGAATGCTCCCTGGAAGCGAGAATGGCCAGACTTCGTCTCACCTACTTTGGTTATGTTGTCAGAAGGGACCATTCCCTGGAGAAGGACATCATGCTTGGTAAAGTGGAGGGTCAACGTAAAAGGGGAAGGCCTTCAATGAGACGGATTTATACGGTGGCTGAAATGGTTGGCTCAGGTATAGCAAGGATTGTGAGGCTGACGCAGGACAGGGCTGTGCTTTGTTCTGTTGTAAATAGGGTCGCTATGAGTCAGAGCCCACTCGATGGCACCTACCAACCACAACAGGAACACCACATAGAGAAGGTACCGTGCAAGGAACAACTCAAAGGA
>NW_006921784.1:2611865-2617466 GCF_000298275.1 Orycteropus afer afer
ACACAGGAGCAAGTTGAGATTTGGGTGGCGAAGACTCTTCCCCATAGCCTCACACACCAGACGTGGGAGACGGTACACACCCAGGCTCCATCACAGGGTCAGTGCAGCTGGATCAGGCCACCTCTCCAGGAGAGATGGAGACTAGCTCCAGAGTGGGTAGGCAGCGAGGGATGGGAGAATAAACCTCTCTCCTCTCACCTACATCGCCCGGGGACACTCAAAGGCATTTTAGGAAAAATTAAAGTGCTATAGCACTTTACTCAGTGGGAAATAAACGTATGAGACTCATTATCCCAAGAGGAGGTGCGGACTAAAAATACACGTCGGTTCACGGGAGGTTTTGATGAAAAGCAGGGATGCTGGATCCAGAGAGTGTGAAGCACAAAAGCTGGCGGAAGTCAGGCCTAGAAGGAGGCAAGGTCACAGAGGGCAGGCGGGCAGCCTCCCACCCTGCCTTCTCAAAGAGTCTTTAGGGACAGGTCAGAGGAGGGGCTTGAGGACTTTGGAGCCATGCAAGTGAGGCTTGGAGCCCCAGCTCCAAGGTGTCCTGCTGTGTGTCCCTGGGCAAGGATTCCCAAACTCTCTGACCTCAGGCTCTTCTTCTATGGGAGTGGTAAGCCACATCTCACGGAAGTGACATGACAGGTTTGGTCAATATCTGTTTCTCCTATAAGCTGTGAGCCACCAAAGGCAGAGCCCACGGCTGTTCACTGGTGTCTGGTACAACACCTCGTCAGTTTCCTGCCTGGCCAAGGGTATCTGGACCCTGTAACAGCCCCTCCCACTGCAACAGGGTACTGCAGTAGTCCTAAAAAGCCAGCCTGGGAAACCAAGGGGTGAAGCCCTGTGATGGTTGTTTGTGTGTCAACTTGGCTGGGCCTGGTTGAGTGACTGGGCAGCTGGTTGTAGTTATTCCCCGTGATGAGACTGGGAATCAGCTCCGTGGTGGAATCTACTGTGAGCAGCTGAGTAGCTGCCTTTGGGTATGTGGTCTGCTTCCCATATATAAGAAACAGCTTTGGGAATGGTCTCTAGCTTATGGCACGCTTGGACCCCGCATGTAGCCGTGTCATTGTTCAACAGCCTGTCATGCTCTGCTGACCTTAGAACTCCCAATGGATTTGAATTAATGGCCTGTCATGTGGTTTGGTGACATCAGGACTGTGCCATTTTATTTGTCGACCTTGGGCTTGTTAGCCTCAGCAGCAGTAGCTGCGTGAGTGAGGAGAAGCCTCTAGCTTCAGTGGGCCGGGAACAGGAGGCAGAGCCGAAGCCCAAGGTTGAGGGGTTTTCACCCAGCCCCTGGAGCCTGGCACTTTGAACTCAGGCTTCTAGCCACCCGAACTGTAAGAGAGTAAACTCCTGTTTGTGAAGGCCATCCCATTGTTGGTAGATTTCTGTCAGAGCGGCACTAGGGAACCAGAACAGGCCCCTTCTCTACCAATCTCTTTCCTGACCAGCTTTCTGAGGCCAAACCTGCAGCCAGCCAAAGAAGAAAAATTGCCCAGACTTCAAAGTCTAAAAATAACTCCCAAGTCAAACAACATCACCTTTGACCACTTGGTCCCCAAAGAGTAAGCAGGGAATAGAGTGAGGTCAGGAGGTACTGAAACTGAAATTACTGCCCTGAGGCCTCATTAATACTTCTGTTCCAAAAAGTGTGCCTTTCAGTTGGGTGGAAGGTTTACTCTTCTCTACGCTAAGCGACACCATCGAAGGGATACAAAGCAACCAGAAGCGTGATGCCTCGGTGCAGTCACGCGGCCGAACGCTTCCTCAGTGACAGGCACTGTCCTCAAATTCTAGAGAAGCCGTGTGGCAGAGAAGCAGCATGCATACCACATAGGTCATTTTAAAATTTCCAGAAGCCATATTATGAAGAGTAAATAAAAAACGTGAAGCTAATTTTAATAATATCATTTATTTCACTGGAATAATATTATCATTTCAAAATGCAAATGGTGTTAAAAAAAATATAAAAAGGCAGACTATAGGACTAATTAGTTTGGCAACATTTTAAACTAAATGCAAAGTTTATGAAAAAAAAAAAAAACCCAGTCCAATAGCTGATACCTCTCTTGGTGCTCAGTCTTTGACATCCGGTGTGTATTTAACTCTTAGGTTGTCGTTGTTGGCTGCTGTCAAGTCGGTCCCCAAGTCATGGTGACCACGGGCACAATAGAACAGAGTGCTATTCGGGCCTGGGCCATCCCCAAGACCGATTGTGGACCTTGACTGGTGACCTCCATACGGTTTTCACTGGCTGGTGATTGCCGGTCTTTTCTTGCTAGTCTTAGTCGGATGACCCTACTAAAAAACGTTCAGCATGATAGCAACACACAAGCCTTCGCTTCCAGAAGGGTGTGGGCATGAGGTGCATTGGCTGGGAATTGAACTCAGGCCTCCTGTACAGAAGGTAAGAATTCCACCACTGAAACACCAGCACCAACCCCAGAAACCAAAAACCAAACCCACTGACTTGATTCCAGCTGATAGCAGTAGCCCCCATAGGGTTTCTAAAGCTGTAAATCTTTATGGAAGCCGACTGATTCATCTTCCTTCCAGGCAGCAGCTAGTGGGTTCAAACCCCCGACCTTTAGGCTAGCAGCCAAATGCCTTAACCACTACACCACCAGAGGTCCCTTACAGTACATCTCAAGTTAGATACTCCAGGTAGAAAAGTGAACACACGTGCCCAAGTTGCTCACAACATCTGTAAAAGTTTCCCAAAAACTGAATCCTGTATCTATTTTTTAATTCAAATAAAGAAAACGTAATATAATTTAGAATTCAATTCCTTGGTCCCACCAGCCACTTGCCAATCGGTCAATAGCCACATGTGACCACTGGCTGCCAGAAAGAATTCTTGGGAACAGTAGTGGCTCCCACACTTCACCTCTGAATCCTGCTTTCCTTGTCCCTGTGTCCCCCATCTTAGCTCCCCCGATGGTGGCAGCCACGATCCTGCACAGGTCTCCAGCACCTGACAACCTCAGGCAGAAAGGCCTCTCCAGGAAGCAGACCCTGCCTGCTCAGTGCCTGCAGCCCTGCCTCTCCCTGGACTCAGCACTGAGAGGAACTGTGAGGGAAGGCAGGCCTGCAGGCAGCAGTTTGAGATGGTCTTTTCTGGTGGAGGAGGTTTCAAACATATGAGAGTTTTGCTCAGGTTTAGATGAGGGATAAAGGGATTGAGTTTGGAGGAGTAGAAAAAAAAATGAATCTCTTTTTTTGGCTAAAACTCTGTTTTTCTCTGGAGATCCCACTTTCCCTGTGTTGAGAAATCATGGCTAGTAAAGAAGCTCTCCTCGGAGGGAAGATGGGGCAATCTACTTCCGTAGTGATACTGCCTTGGAAACCCAAGGAGGGGTCTCTATGAGTCGGGTCCGACTCGACGGCACATAACAACAACAACAACAAAGAAGCTCTGGTGGCATAGGGCCTAAGGCATTAGACTGCTAACTGGAAGTTTGGTGGTTCAAACCCACCAGCTGCTCCTTAGAAGGAAAATGGGGCAATCTACTTCTGTAAAGATTTACCACCTTGGAAACCCAATGGGGGTTGCTATGAGTCAGAATCAATTCAGTGGCAGTGAGTTTGGTTTGATTTTTGGGAGGAGTGGTATAAGGAGCCCTGTTGGCACAATGGTTAAGCACTTTAACTGACAGGTTGATAGTTCAAACCTACCTAGTGGCTCTGCAGGAGAAAAGACCTGGTATTCTGCTTTCCTAAAGATTACAGCAGGAGCTCTGGTAGAATAGTGCCTAAGGCACTTGACTGCTAATCAGAAGGCTGGCGGTTCAAACCCACCAGACTCTCCTCGGAAGGAAGGTTGGGCAATCTACTTCTGTAGTGATACTGCCTCGGAAACCCAAAGAGGGCTCACTATGAGTTGGGGCCGACTTGATGGCACATAACAACAACAGCAACAAAGATTACCGCTAAGGAAATCTATGGGGCAATTCTACTGTCACATGGAGTCTCTTTGAGTTGCAATCTAACTGAACGGGTTCCCAACAAAAAGTCAGATATAGTCCCTGGGTGATGCAAGCAGTTTGCACTCAACTATTAACCGACAGGTTAGTTGTTTGAAACCACCCAGTGGTGCCACGGAAAAAAAGTTGTAGCAATCTGTTTCTGTAAAGATCCCAGCCAAGAAAATGGATGGAGCTGTTTTACTCTGTAACACGTGAGGGTGCTGTAAGTAGGACTCACAGCAATGTCTTGTTCTTTTTTCCTGTGGGATTAGACAATGCACCTCCTTCCTGCAGCCTCCTCCCTCCCCTCCAGACAACCCCCTCCCTTCATCCCTCCCCCTCCCCCTCAGGGACTCCATCTTCTGACTTGGCTGCCCAGCCCCCGCTCCCCAGATGCTAACTCAGTGCTTTTCCTGCCAAAAGGGTGGGAAGGAGGAGTCTGCAAGGAAAGGAGGATGGACGGAAGCCAGGGGATTAGAGATGGGTAAGAGACAGGAGGAAAAGGACACAAAGACCCAGACAAAAGACAGCCAAGAGACCCCTCAAGAGACAGGCCCCAGACAGAGGGTGACCAACCATCCCAGTTGGCCTGTGACTGAAAGGTTTCAGGGACTAGATGGGGCTTGCAGTGCTAATACTGGGGAAGTCCCAGGTCACCCTGAACCACAGAGACCAAGAGATCAAGCCAAGAAATACAGAGAGGTGGGAGGGAGACACCAGAGAGGGGCTGGTGGGTGCCCTACCCCAGGTCAAATAGGGTTAAACACTGTTATTGTTGGGTGCCTTCCTGTCAATTCGTTTCTGACTCATAGTGGCCCAACAGGACAGAGTAGAACTTCCCATAAGATTCTTAGGTTATAATCTTTAGGGAAGTACATCACCAGGTTTTTCTTGCATGGAGCAGCTGGTGGGTTCGAACTGCCAATCTTTCGGTTAGCAGCCGAGGGCTTAACCACCGCACCATCAGGGCTCCGTGGGTAGTCACAGGGCAGCCCCAAGCCCACAGGCCTCAATGAAGCTCAAAGAACACCCCAAACACTCATGATGTGTGATTGACATTCCTCTCCCTAAACAGAGGCAGGAAGAGGCTCCTTACTGTCCCTTCTCAGTGGCATGCCCCCTCACTCTACTAGTTGCTTTCAGCACAGGAAACCACAGAGGTTTCTCCCCAGCCCCTCAGTGAGCATCGGGAACCCCGTCTTCCCCATCCCTCTGTCCTGGCCCCCCACCTCAAGCCCTTTCCCAGGTGGCACCGTGGCTCCCGAGCCTCAGTGTGCAGAGTGATCTGGTTCCCTGGATGCCGCTCTGACAGGAATCACACCACAAACGCGACGGCCTTAACCAACAGCAGTTTATTCTTACAATTTGGAGGCTTTAAGTCCAAGTTCAAAGGGCCAGGATCTAGGGGCTGGTGAAAGCCCCTCAACCTTGGGGTCCAGCTCCACCTCCTGCTCCTGGCCCACTGGAACTAGAGGCATTTCTTCACTCAGATAGCTGCTGGCTGCTGAGGCTGAGAAGCCCCAAGGTTGACAAGTCAAAAGGCACAGTCCTGATGTTACCAAACCACATGGCAGGCCATTAATTGAAGTCCATTGAAAGTCCCAAGGTTGGCAGAGCATGGCAAGCT
>NW_006921784.1:2619471-2620225 GCF_000298275.1 Orycteropus afer afer
TGTGTGTGTGTGTGTGTGTGCTTCCCGCAATTGGTGGATATTTCACGTAACTTTGTTTTCAGTAGTTGGTACAATTAAAATCACAAGGAGAAGGCACATATAAATCAAAGTTCCCTTAAATTTCACCGGGAAGATGTACAGAGGACTGTCTTTCCTCAGCATGTACCAATAAAAGATATGTGGTTGCCTTTGGCGGGAGAGGCAGAAATAAGCAATTTAGGATCTTAAAAGATAAAAGATAATAAAAGTAATTAAGATAATTAACCACCCTGAAGAGAGAAGAATTTACTGCTGTAAATTTTGTATTTTGTTTTGCTTGGCAATATCACAGCTGCCAGTTCACTTAATATACAGTACATCAAGTATCCAAGAGTCTTTCCCTGTCAAAAAATATACACACAATACAAATGTTCTGGGGGGAAAAGGGAGGAGGAGGGCAGAAGGAGATTTTTTTTTTAAATTTGGTTATTGGGTTTTAGAACCCAGGTGAGCCCCGCAATAAGGCACCTAGGTTTTTCTTTACACCCAGTGTTTTCTGGGATTATGAATTGTAGTTTCTCAGCACATGATGTCCATGTCCACACAGGAATCCCATTGGCAGCCCCCTGGCAATCCACATGGCCCCTTACTGCTGCATCACCATCTCGGCTCAGCTCTTATTATCTTCTTCCTGGACCATTAGTCTGACTTCCTCCCATGGTACCATCTCCATGAGCACTGAAGAGAGTCTAAAATCCCAATGTGACCATGTCCC